>NC_026746.1:1367441-1394941 GCF_000149245.1 Cryptococcus neoformans H99
CTCGAAAGATGTACTGCACTACACTCACCGGTCGTAAGATGAACGAGACATGTTATACGGTTACTCTTATAGTCTGTAATTGACTTTGAGGCCCGTAATATAGCTTCTGGAAAGGACAGTCTGAGAGTAGGAATTCGAATGACACTCTATATGCTTGACGTTGAGAGGTCATCGACGACGCGCGAGCTCCTATCAGTGCGGCGGCCGCCGACTTCAATTCCCTTCTCACGCCTTTTTCTGGCTTTTCTCCAGGCCAGTCTCTATTATGTAACGCAATCACTTCGGTCCGCCCCGTCGACGTTGTCGCCCGGCCGCAACGGGGGCAACGGCGGGTATCACGACGGCCCCGACGTGGACTGTTGTTAACATTCCTTGCTTTACCCTCGCTGTTGCAAGCATTATAACATTAGCTTTTAACTAGCCTTATATTCATCACTGTAGCCCAATCATGTCTTGGTGAGTCAATCCGATCTCCAGTTGCCGTCGCTCAAAGCTAATAACCTGGCAGGGGAGGGTACGTTCACGCAATCCCACGCTCATCACGGCGTATCAGCCTCTCACATACTGATGCTGATAATTATATTACAGATTCAAGAAGGCCGCCACTAGGGCGGGAACGTCGATTATGCAAAAGACTGGTCAGATTGAGCGAACTATAGATCGAGAGTTTGCCGAGGAAGAAGGGCGATACAAGACGTGCGTTGGGATACTAGCTTCTTGGCACGAAAGGAAGGGCATGGATGGCTAATAAGCAAGCTAGGATGGAGAAGGAAACCTTGAACCTTCAAAAGGAAGCAAAGACTTACCTTGACTCCATGCGATGTGCGTTGGCTTGCTCAGTCAACAAAGCGTTGCGCTGATGATAGGAAACAGCCATGGCCTCATCTCAGTCAAGAATTGCCGAGACTGTTGCTCTATTCTACTCTGCCGATCGAACAAGCGACGTAAGTTATGCCGGAGCTTCATCTTACAGATATTCATTGACACTTCTTTCTCAGGGTGCTATGGCTGGTCATGCATACAAATCTGCTGTCGATGAACTTGATGCTGGTGTTGGTCGGGAGCTTGTGAGTGTATCTTGTTCGGACTATCCCAAGCAACGTCTCATGGAATTGAACAGGACGCTCCATTCCGAGCGACAGTTCTTGACCCCATCGGCAAACTCAACAGCTATTACACCAATATTGACGCAGCTATCGTAAAGCGATCTCACAAGGTACTTTGTCGCTGCTTGGGCTGCTTATGACCGTAGTTGACATGATGCGTAGATGAGCGATTATGATGCTGCAAGGGCTAAGGTTAGGAAGCTTGTAGAAAAGCCATCAGACGACTCTACCAAGCTTCCTCGAGCCCAGTCAGAGCATGACGAGGCTCGTGATATCTTCAATGTCCTTAACGACCAGCTTATCACCGAATTGCCCGTCCTGGTCGATCTTCGTATCCGTACGTCTTGTTTCTCGGCTATCAAAGAGTCCAATTTATGCTGACCTTGACCTCGCTTCAGCCTATCTTGACCCGTCTTTCGAGGCTATGATCCGTTGCCAACTTAACTTTGCTCAAGAAGGATACGAAAGACTCGCAGGCGTACAGAGGTACTTTGCAGACAGTATCCGAGATGACTATGCCAATGGCGCACTCGACGCCCAAGTGGAGACAGTGTTGGAAGAAATGAAGGAACTGGCCATCTTTGGGCAATAAGGGAAGGGGCTTTTGGCGATTAGATGGGAGCCTTGTTGTAAATTTGAATGTCATAAAACGACTATATTAATAACTGGTTCTGAAGACTTGTAAAGCCGCGAGTTGTGCAATGAAGTATTTCGGCGTGGAGGGATAGTTGCCCGTGGACTTGGAACCCGTAGGCCTGCTTTGGGGAGCATATCAAGCACTTGGGATTATCATCGGGATCATCATGTTTGAGTCAGGAGTCATTATTTCTGTTGCAACAGGAGCTCCGTGTCTGTCATCTTTTGCAGGAGATGGCTATTGCATCAATGACATTACATTGGCCGGTTCTACTTTTAATAGAAAAATGGCCGCTATTTTGAAGGGTCACTAGCTGTCATTTGCTAGTATACGGCTGGTTTTATAATGTCATTGGTCAAGCTACAGTTCATACGATTTTCTAATGGACGGGATCAAACCGTGACTGTGGTCCTGGCCAGCCTGCCCAGAATTATTCCTTCCTCTTCGTCATTGATTTCGATTATTCCGGTCTTTACGCTTCAATGTTTTGACATACCATCCCGGTCGTACGCAGCAGTTTAGCAATCCATTCACTTGATTGCATCACTCAAAACAAAAGCCGGCACGTATATCTGTACGCGTCTCGGCGGTCTGACCGCACATGAAACGCATTGGTCTGTGCGTCAGAAATCAGTTACCGCTTAGCATTCTCTTCCCTGTACCGAACAAAAGGCAGCAAATAGCATGGTGCGAAGACAATAAAGACCCAGGAAGACACGAAACCGATACAAGTCAGGTGCGATGGAATTCGCTGGGGAACGCCTTGATCCTTCCTTCACTAGGAATCAAGATGGATACTAATTGCGGTTAAGAGACACATGCATGGAAAGAACCCAGGAAAAAAGCTGACAGTATGTTCCTGTGTTGCCTTGACAACTACGATCTTGCGCTGACATCACAAGAGTCAGCTTCTACTGACGACTGACAATTGACTTAGCAAGCCGCAACGACCAAAGTGTACGAACCTTTAGCTTTAGGATAGAAGAACGAAAGACCATGTGAGTACGCATCCTTCCTGGACGTTCCAATATGATACACACAACGACCCTTGATCGGAGGATGAACAAGTCTGTCTCCTGAGCACCTGTGCCTTCGTTCCAGTCTCGGTCATTTTGCTCGTGGCTGCTACATGGCAGTGGGCTTGTGATTCTGATGTTCCTTGTGTCTCTTGTGTCTGTGGGCTTTGAGCGTGACCTCTATCTGACACGTTTAATGCCGGCAATTTAGCGCTGCTGTCAGCTTCCAATCCATGTCGAGGGTACCGGGCCATCGGTATGACCCTACTTTACGAAGAGATTTAAACGGGTTACCCAGAAGGAAGGTGGCTGATCATTCCTTTGTGTAGTTATCTTCAACAATCTATTCGACTTGATCTCTTGAAGGGATTGGGCAAACGACTGTACATACGCATTCGGACTCTCTCACAGTGTGGAATAGCTTTCGACACCCATATTCATCGACACTTTCAGCATATTACACATTCGCGTATCCGACATCGTAACTTTTCGCATCTCCCTCATATCGTCCAGCACTGTAGATATCGAGTCCATCCCGTTGCAACTCAATATTGTCAATATCTTCTCTGAAGTCATCAAGCGTTCGAGGACTGAGTAGAGCTGCTTTGAAATCTCTGGTGAGTCTTTCTGCCTGCAGCCTTGCTTTCGTGATATGGGGTGTGGTGGGTTCGTCTTCCTTTCCCAGCTTCTTCTTTGGGTTTTATATTTTATCGCCAGAGTCCTGTGTCAAGAGAATATGGCCGGTCGGTGGCAGGGGAATACTCTCGCTTGAGATGTGTACCAGTACAGCATCACTCATTACCTGACCAGGGGGCATCATTTCTCTCTCACTTCTTACCATCACTTTTTGCTACGAGTCATGGGTTCATTCCCAGCGCCAAAGGGGTTACACTCTGACAATCTTTGGATCTCTCAAATCCGATCTTTTTGATCGTCATTGCCAAGGGGATCGATATCGTCCGTGCCAGAGCCCATACGGGTGAAACGTCCTTTCATTGACGTGGCGGGGGTCGCCACGCAGGTGTGTTTCTTTTTCGGTTACCAACCAATGACCATTGTCCATCTCACACCATCAGCTGAGGGATGCGAGACCGGCGAGCAGTCTAATCTACATGGCCGCTGTTTGTACGTTGAGCGTGAGAAATGTCTTAAACGCAAGGCCGCGTCATCTCTGAGTAACACAATCGGCGCTGTCGAGTTTTGTTACGCCCCCCACACTTGATGGGGATGATCGACCCTCCTTTGCTCAACGTGTTTTTCTGAATTTTGACGCAAAGCCACTCCGTTCCCTCCAGCTTCCCCACCCTACCGCGTTAGGGCGTGTTCGAGCGGCACGCCCCTCCAAACTTTCATTTTGCGGTACAGTCATCCGCAACTCATATCACCCCTTCTTCCATCCTATTCGGATCTGTCCTCTTCCTTCTTACCTTTTTCTGCTTTCCTGTGCCAACCTGTTTCCTTGTATCGTACTCAGAAGACATACCCGTACTCGTAGTCTAGCTGTGTAGTCAAAATCCTCAAGATCTTCTGTAAAGCTGACCATACACCTGGAAGACAGGCTTACCGACCACCTCACACGCAGACGCTACAGCAGAGTGCTCAATATTTTGGTTACCCTGACCAAAGGCAATATTGGATGCCTCATCAAGAAACATTCTTGCAGCAAAACGAAAGGAAGAAAGACGTACGTATAATGAAGACTGTGCGCTGCTTAATTACTGATTAGAGCCACCATAGTATCATCTTCGTTCAACTCAAGGTCCCATGAGCCGCATCTCTCAAAATTCTGGCTCCAATTTCCGTCAAGACTTCAACCCTTCATTCCAAGGCAATTTTTATGGACAGGGCAACTTGTCTTTCCATGCCGCACACACTGGGCCATATGGCTTGCACCCTGCCCCTCATTTCGTCGCCCTCACCGGTTTCCCTCCTCAGTTTTCTTCTCAATATCCGGGTAGGCCCGCGTCAACAAGGAAATTTGACGACCCTGGTGTGGTCAGAAGTGCGTTGTTGGAGGATTTCAGGTTGAACAAGATGAAGAAATGGGAACTGAACGTAAGCCAAGTTTATGCCTATCTGAACCCGAACTAAGATATCACAGGACATCTTCGGCCATATTGTCGAGTTTGCTGGCGACCAGCATGGTTCTCGATTTATCCAGCAGAAGCTCGAAATCGCCACTCCTGAAGATCGTCAAAAACTCTTTGACGAGATTTACCCCAACGCTTACCAGCTCATGACCGACGTTTTTGGGAACTATGTTACTCAGAAAATGTTTGAACATGGTGACCAGCTCCAAAAGGCTGCGCTGGCGAAGAAGATGGACGGACGCGTCTTGCAACTCTCTATGCAGATGTACGGATGCCGAGTGAGTCTTTGCATTTCCATTTGCGAACCTTGCTAACAATGCAATAGGTCGTGCAAAAGGCGCTTGACCATCTTTTGAACGAGCAGAGGGCCAAGATTGTAGCAGAACTTGAGCCGCATATTCTCGAATGCGTCAAGTCTAGTAATGCCAACCACGTCGTGCAGGTAGGTCATCATTCATAACCAACTGAATGCGCACTGACTTTGTATAGCGTATGATCAATATTGGTCCTCCCCAGTCTATTCCAGACTCCTTCATCGGTCATGTCGAGGAGCTCGCCAAACATCCATACGGTTGCCGCGTCTTGCAAAAGACATTCGAGAACCTTGACGACAAGATGAAGAGGTCTTTGTTGGACGAAATGCACAAATGTGTGATTTCACTCACTGAAGACCAATTTGGAAGTAAGTGTGTCATGCTTGAGAAAATTGTTTTGACAAGGTGCAGATTACGTCATTCAGAGTGTTATTACTGTGGGGAAGTCCGAGGACAGGAACAAGGTTGTCGATCAGCTCAAAGGTCGCATCACTACTTGTAAGCCATCCTACATGCCACCATCTCAAAAAGGCGAAACTAACGCACAGTCTGTAGTCGCTCGACACAAATTCGCCTCCAATGTCGTTGAAAAGGCCCTCATTCACGCCGACCCCGCTGATCGACGGGCTCTTATCGATGAACTCATCGGCATGCAGCCTGACGGGACGAATCAAGTCGGCATGCTTCTACGCGATGCCTACGCCAACTTTCCTCTCCAAACAGGCATGTTCGCCGCTGAACCCGCTCAGCGAGAAGTGCTTCTCGAGATTGTCCTTCCTCTTCTTCCTCCTCTCCGTCACACCCCAGTCGGAAAGCGGATCGAAGGTCGCCTTGCCCAGATGGAGAACGAGTATAATATATCTTCGGTGATGATGCGTAAGACTCTCTCATCTAGCACGGCTACCACCGATACCAATGCCGCGTTGTGCATGAGTCGAACTGCTAGCGGCTCAACCGTGCCTACGTCGCCTGAATTGAGCACCATCCACATACCTATCATTAAATCCCCTAAGAAGGACGACATTGAAGGGTGGTGATTAATCTCTCGTACAGCGAAAGTGCACGCTCATTTCTTGGGTTCTGTGGAGGACGTAGGATCCGGCTGTTGGTGCTTTCTTAGTGTGGTAACGGCCGCGTGCGCCAAGCTTCATCATTTCTGTAGGCTTGTAGAGTGAAATAAAAAAGGGCTGTCAGTAGGGTCACTTGTCTTGCTGAAGTCTTGGTCTGATTTGGATGTTCAGAGGAAGCGACGGGAATTAATATTTTGCTTTTGAAGTCTCTTTTTTGTGTATAGATCAAGTGACGTTGAATTATTGGTTCATATGCCTGGGTGCTCTATGGTAAATGCAAATCATTGATTTCTTTCACAAAGCTGCATCCCTGGGACACCCCTGGGACACCGAATTGTATACGTACTTTGTGATCTGTGAAAGAGAATAAAAAGCTGCAACAAGACCTTACAATGGGAAAGCAGGAACTGCGGTTGCTAATAAGATGCGCCGGATCCCTTGCATGATGCGAAGATCCCCCGGATGGACCTATTGGAACCGTGCCTGATGGGGCAGCGAGTCTGTCGGCGATTAAGGAAATCTTTGTCGGTGATAAAGGGTGCCTCATAATAAATACATGCCACTCCGAGTTTTTGCGGTATTATCCCGCGGCATTTTCCTCGTCTCGTAGCTTGGCCGCGTCTGGCTGAAGACTTTGCGAGGGTTTAATCGTCCGCTTTCAGTTTCTTTCTCTTTTGTCCATCAAAAACCACCATGGCTGTCGGCAAGAACAAGAGGCTTTCAAAGGGAAAGAAGGGAATCAAGAAGAAGGTTGTCGACCCCTTCTCCAGGAAGGGTGAGTTCGACGAGGAGGATTGGAGCATGATAAGGAGGGATTACTGACATTCAATTTGTCGTGCTCTTTCCATCATCCACTACGTCTTGGACTATTTCTATCAATCTCGCACGCAAACACAATGAATCTCAACAGAGTGGTACGACATCAAGGCTCCGTCCTTCTTCGAGAACCGAAACGCCGGGAAGACTCTTGTCAACCGAACCCAGGGTCTCAGTGCGTATACTCAAAATTGCGACAAGCGGAGAGGAAAGAATTAGGAGCTGACTGGACTGTCAAACAGAGAACGCCAACGACTCTTTGAAGGGCCGAGTCCTCGAGCTTTCTCTCGCTGACCTCAACAACGACCAGGAGCAATCTTTCAGGAAGATCAAGCTTAGGGTTGAGGAGGTTGCTGTGCGTTTTACTGCTCTGGCTGCAGTGTGGTATACGGGTAGCTGACTCTCTTTTTACAGGGCAAGAGCTGCCTCACCTCTTTCTACGGCATGGACTTCACCACCGACAAGCTCCGATCCATTGTCCGAAAATGGCAGTCTCTCGTCGAGGCTCACGTTGACGTCAAGACAACCGACGGCTACGTTCTCCGACTCTTCGCTATTGGTTTCACCAAGCGTCAATCCAACCAGGTCAAGAAGACCACCTACGCTCAGTCTTCCCAACTCAAGGAGATTAGGGCCAAGATGGTTGAGATTATGCGACGTGAGGCTGAGGGTAGCGACTTGAAGGAGTTGGTCCAGAAGTTTGTTCCGGAGTCTATCGGCAGGGAGATTGAGAAGGCCGCCAAGGGCATCTACCCCCTCCACAACGTCTACGTCCGAAAGGCTAAGATCGTCAAGACCCCCAAGATTGACATGTCTAAGCTCCTTGAATCTCACGGTGAGGCCATGGACGTGAGTATCTGAATGTTCTTTATGTGGCCTTGTACTGATTGTTGTCCTTAGACCAACACTGGCTCCAAGGTTGTTAAGACTGGTGAATTCGTCGAGCCCGAGATCCTCGAGTCCGTCTAAGGGTGGTTAGGGATGCATGTATACCTATGGCACTGAATGGTTTTCCTTGCATTTTCGTCTTGTTATCGTTTTACTCCTATGTGCAGCCGCTGAGGATATTTGGACTCCTGTGAGGGCAACTGTCGGGCCCCAGCTATTTTTAAATGTCTTATCGTTAAATAACAATTCATCATATCGGAATTTCTTTTATATTCCCGACTGCTAGACATCATTATGCGTGTTACATGTAAAAATGTTTAAAGGAGCAAAAAGCTCTACAATATATACATAGTTATCGAGATTGGATGTCACGACTAACAACGTACTCGCTACATGTTGCTTGCCTTCGTTATTTTCTCGCAACTGGATTTTGAACTCTTCCTTGTATTCTAATGGTGCTGGCATGTTCCATTCCAGACAAGACAAAGCTAGAAAGGTTGCGTATACACGACGGTGAGAAAAGATTCCTGTCGCAAGGCTATTAACGGTAAATAAAAAACCACCAGGGACGCGTCGGGGTCATCCGCTTCCGCATTATTTATTACATCCGTCCACTGTCTACGAAGCAGTCGCCAGCCTAACTTGGCACAGAACATTCGTTTCCCATTGCGCTTTCTATTCCCTCCTCCTTCCTGTGGCCTTATCTTTCATCCCACTTCTCTCCTGGGTACTCGCACAGCCTAGTGCGTTTGTATCTTCGGTTTCGCATTCATCTGTGCTTGGTAGTTATCCGAGGTAAGTTGAAAGGACTTTTTGAGCAGTTGGGATTTGGACGGCGGGTCCTCCACCAAGTGTCTCACAAATGGGTAGAAGATAGAAGGCTTTGCCTCTCCCGGGAAGGAAGCTGACTATACCGCTTTTTCTTTGCTATTACTCTCTACTCTCGTGACACGTCGTTGCCTGCTATCTCGCCTCTTATTTCTCATTCGATGTCTTTATCTTCCTCACCGCGTCCGCACACCTCATCATGTGAGTCTTCTCACTTCTGGCGACTTCGTCGCTAGTCTGCAACTTGTCCACGCCTATAGACTGGAAGCTGACAACCGTTCTTCCGTAGCCACCTCACTCTAGTTACCGATCCAACCTATCAGTAACAGCGGCTCCCTTTCAGCTTTTTCTTATCATCTCCTCGTTCTTTCACACTTCTTTGTGGAAGACTTTGAGTTGTTTGGAAACCTTTACTCTCCCTTGATTATACTTTTTCTCATTCCACGGGCAACTTCAACCTCTTCACCATATTTGCGTACGTATCTTCTTCGCTCCTTCATTCGTTGTCCTTTACTCCTTCGACTTTGCTTTATCTGCCTTTTTCAGCCTATCTGTATAGTACATCGTTTGATCGTTCGCTTATTTGCTTTCTTCTCCCTTTTACTATTTTCCATTTCTATTCTGCCGCTTTTTCCTCATTCATACGGAACGGCTGCGATCACGTACCTCGCGGGACGATCTATATTCGACGCCACTGATATCGCTTCGCCTGATCATCTCATCTGCGACTCTTCGGCGTCTTTACAACTGGCGGTAACGATGAACCCTCCTGTCGCCGAACGTTACTCCGATATGTCCACGTCCTCCGTCCCTCACCCTGCTACGAATATCCCTCCACGGCGGTCGTCATATTCCCAATCCACGGCATACCTCCCAACTAACCTTTGGTTCGGTAACAGCCCAACGTACAGCCAAATCCTCTCGTCATCGATCGGTGCGTCAACTGACGGTACAGACCCGGAGATTATGAAAGTGAGTGCTACGTGGCTTTTTTCTACTCGTATGACCCGGCTGACAAGATGCTTTCAGCGACCTTTGGACTCCGCATTGCCCATCTCCCCCATGAACGGTATGCAACCCCACCTCGAAAACGCTCCCTCTTTTATCGATTCTCTTGCCCCTAAAAAGGCTCGATACGACGGCTTAGACCCTTCAGTTACTGGACCTGGTCACGGTCCTATTGGCGTTCCTCCATTATCCGCTCAGAGACCTTTTGGCGCTCCCGGTACTGCTCCCGGTGTTGGGCAGTATAACACCCATGCAGCTTCTTCATTCGGTGGCCCAGCGTCTGGTTCTGTCAACATGGGCGGAGTGAACCAGCAACAAGATCATGGCGGTATGAACCAAGCGCAGCAAGGAGCAAATATTCCGGGGATGCAACAAGGAGCGTCTTTTGGTATGATGGGTATGGGCGGATTCGGTATGGGTTTCCCTTTCAACGTGGGGATGGTGAGTCTACCTCTAAATGATACGATAACCAATTAACATAAGCAACGTGATTTAGCAACAAAGTTTCCATGGTGCGCCTATCGTGTCACCGTCCATGAATCCCAATACCATGACCGGTAACTACGGACCTGCTGCTGCTGCTGCTGCCGCTGCCGCTGCTGGAAACACGACAGGCAGAACAGTGTACGTCGGTAATCTTCCTGCCGAGGCCTCCGTCGATGAACTTCTCAACCTTGTTCGGTTCGGTCCCATTGAGGCTGTTCGTCTCCTTCCTGAAAAGTCCTGTGTCTTCATTTCCTTCCTCGATGGGTCTACCGCAGCCGCCTTCCACGCTGATGCTTGCGTCAAGAAGCTTGCTCTTCACGGACAAGAACTTAAAATCGGATGGGGTAAGCCCTCCATGGTACATCCTGCCGTTGCAACAGCTGTTGCGAGCAGTCAGGCGACCAGAAATGTGTTTGTTGGTAACCTGGACCCGGAGACAAATGAGCAGGACTTGAGGAATGAGTTGAGCAGGTTTGGACCTATCGACCAGGTCAAGATTGTGCGAGATAAGAACATCGGTTTTATCCACTTCTTGAGCATCTCTACGGCTATGAAAGTGAGTTGATGCCTCCGTTCGTCGGATTGATGGACGACTGACGGTACTTCAGGTTGTCGGGACGTTGCCTACTGAGCAAGGATGGGAAGGCAAGAGGGTCAACTACGGCAAGGATCGATGTGCCTATGTTCCTAAAGCCCAACAAGATGCCGTTCGACAAGCCCAAACCCAGGCGATGAACGCTATCGCCGCTCAACATCAACAGGCAACCGGCTCACCCTTTCCTGCATTTTCCCCTATGTCTACTGGATTCAGCAATTTCCCTACTCCTGGGCCTAACACTGGTTTTGGGTCGCCTGCTTTCGCTGGCAACAACTTTTCCCCTGTGGTTCCCGGGTTTACTGAAAACGGTGGGATGAACCAGGCTGGGAACAGAACTATCTACTTGGGTAACATCCACCAAGATGTTACTATTGAGGAACTGTGTAACCACATCCGAGGAGGCATATTGCACCAAGTCCGATACTTTCCCGACAAGCACATCGCTGTGAGTGCGTCCCCTGTATATGTTGGATAGCGAGACTAACATGAGAACGCAGTTCGTCACATTTGTTGATCCCGTCGCCGCTATGCAATTCCATCAACACGCTCACGCCACCGGTCTTTCGATCATGCAGCGTCGTCTGAAGGTTGGATGGGGCAAGCACTCTGGTCCCGTCCCTTCTGCATTGTTACAGGCTATTCAGGCCGGAGCTAGCAGGAATGTGTACATTGGACAGATTGCAGACTTTTCGTTGTTCACTGAGGAGAAATTGAGGCAGGACTTTGGAGAGTTTGGTGGTAAGTCTAATCGATAATGTTAAACGGGTTTGGACTGATAGGTGATCAGAGATCGATATGATCAACTTCTTGAATGAGAAGGGTGTGGCGTTCGTCAATTTGTGAGTTCTCGTTATCAGACTTCCTCTTTTGAGCTGACATAGGCCGTAGTACCTCTATCCAATCCGCTCAGAAGGCCATTGAGGGCATCAAACTCAAGCCTGAATACTCCACTCTTCGAATTTCCTATGGCAAGGACAGGTGTGCCAACCCTCCTAGGACCACGTACGTTAATTCCTTTCTTATACGAACTCCAGGGGAGTTAGCTGACGAAGAACTGTAGTGCCGGACGACCGCCAATGCCCCACGTGGGTCATGAGTCTGACCCCGCCATCCAGATTGACAACTCCGCCATTGAACCAGGTCTTTATGACGAAAATGACGCTATGCTCAGTTACGAATAGATAATCGTCGTCTCATTACCATGCCAGCCCAGGCTGTGTGTAAAAAGAGTAAAAGTAATAAGGTGCAGGGGAAGAAGCGTAGGAGGATAAGTTTCAAGTCACTACGTATATATAGAGTTGGGAATCATTCGGTAACTTTTGGCATAAAAAACATGACGTATCCACGTATAACCATAGTAGATAATATGCGGTGGGTGGTCATGTAATCATAGCACAATATTTATTCACGCAGGCAGTCATGGTCATGGCAGTTTTTAGCCTCAGTGATACCGTCATTGACTTTTGATTGAGCTGATTTGTCCCACGGTGGTGCATTTTCCATTGCGAATGTCGACGAGGGAGCCGTAACAACAACTACTAAGGTATGCGAACTCTCGATACGAGCTGCTTATAGTGAAGTACTACTGCCATTACCAGCCAAGCATGCTTAAGCCGCACCTTGTCCTCTCTCCATGCCATCTATCATGTCAGCGCCGCCTAGCATTCCATGGCCGAGCCCAACGACAACCAGTGGACACCCAAAACTGACCTAATCCGTGAAGACTCGCACCGCGGTCTGCGTGAAACAATTCACCATCCTGCCTTCTGGTATGGGGTATAGACCTTCTCCCAGCCTCACCCGCAGGCATATGTTAGCATTAAATCACACGTCCTTCTCTTTCCGTTTCTCCTTCCCCCATTCATTCGTGGGTTGTTTGTTTTTCTATCCTAACGATACTAGGTATAGACCATAGCAATAATCTATACACGACGCTGTAGTTCATTAAGACAAGTATCATTATCAAGTAAGTCCGGTTTCGACGTGTTACTTGCAATCACTGCAAATAATCCTATCTGACCTCCATACAGCATGTCACCGCCTTCTATAGACGTTCGAGGCCGTAATAAACGCCGTTTCCCCCCGCCTTCTATCGACCCTTTTTTTTCTGGCTCTACAGGGACCCCACCTCCCCCCTCGACGGGAGAAGGCCAGCCAAAGCCTGGATCGCAGAACCAGCCTTCTATTGCCCATCCTTGTGACACACCATCCACTACGAGGACATTCTTCTCCACCAACTCTGGTAGTGACGAAACTAATGACGCCGCTGACACGACCATCATCGCTAACAATGCCATTACACGCATTGTCGACTTTCAACCAGAGGAAGAATTGATATTTCAAAGTATCTTGTTGCCGTCGCTGGAGTCCGAGAGACATAATACCACTGAGCTCGAAGAAATATCCGAGGGTTATGCCGCTTCGCAGACGACGAGTACTCACGCTACCGAGAATGCTGGTGGCAGCCAGGGTTCCTTCTCCGATGACAGTTGGCCTGCTTTGGGAGAGATCTTAATGGTACCTATAAAGGTGCCGATGGGGGACCGTGTAGTTACAGAACGGCACGTCAAGTTGAACTATAAAGATGGTACGTGGCGATGCGTCGTTGATGGTACATGTTTACTGATATGGCTTTAGATAAGGAGTGTCTCAGCTGTTTGGACAGTCTTAGAGAGGTTGTGGGAAGCCATCGGATCAAACATCGCGGAATTGACGTTGACGATGGCGCGGGTGTATGGCTGTGTGCCAATGACGAGTGTGGTAGTTGTAAGTTGGGAATGAAATGTATAAGCAGCTAACTCTTCTCACAGTCATGTGCACTCCTTGCGCTATTCACTGGGCTAATAGAGAACTTGCGCGTTTCCGCCCTCCTACCTGTCCCCGCTGTGATAGATGTTGGGAGATCAAAGCTCTTGTCGATCATGCGCGCACATATAATCCCAAGGGCCCCGATAGGCCAATCCGACCCCTTCCCATCAATCGATTTGTGGATAAATATGGCCGCTCCGACGATCTCATGTCTGGTATGATCAAGTTTCGAAACGTCTTTCGGAAACCTGATGGCTCGGAACATGATTCGGCGGAGGCATACATGTTTTGGTTGGTGATCATGATTAGCGAAATCGCTGGATTCACATACCACGGTTCCGACCGTGAAAAGCACCTTCTTGAACGAGTTTGGGAATCCTCGTACCAGGTTCACTTTGTAGACGATATTGACAACCGGCTATTTGCTGAGTCATCCAGTGACGATTGTAGTAGGCCCAGCAGTTCCGACAGTCCTGAAGGCGAGCCTCAGTCAATGCCGCCGCCGACACCCCCTAGACATATCTCAGGAAATTATGAGACTGAAGCTAGCCGTTATGCAAGTGAGGCCATGAATTCGGCCAACTCAAGTTTGCATTTTGCCCAGCCCGCTGCCGACCAGCAACTTCCTGTACGCTACATGCACTCAGAACCGGTCATGCGACACCGTGCCCCTCTTCGTGGTCTCTCACGCCAGCCCAATTTTCAAATCAGCCGTGATGCTTCTGGTCACTGCGCTGTCAGCATCAACTCATCTCCCATGCAAATGCACGCCGCCATTCCGGGCACAGAACAAACACAACCAGTTCCTCCTACGCTTAACATGCGGACCTGCAATTCGGAATACTCTGCCTCCGGGAGATCCAACTCTGAGTCACCTGTTGTCAGTCCGTTTTTGGGCATGCTGGAAGGTACTTTGCGCAGAGTGGCCCAGGGAAGGAACTTTGACAATAACCCCAGGTTGAATGAGGCTTTGTATTATCAGCGTCTCAGCGGTGTTGTAGAACAGGCCGGACACCAACACCCAACAGTGGCCGATGAATCCGAACAAGCAAGGAATCCTAGGAATCCAGTCCGTCCGAAAACGTCCATTCTCAGAACTATGGCTTCTGTACCTGCCTTGGCTATGAACAGGCTTAGGGCCAGTAAGATTCTCGCTGCTGAAAGTTCTTTCCGTAACATTGGCAGGAAATCTGCTGCCGAACCACCTTTTCTTCCTACAGCCGATGTAGCGTCTGCAGTAACCAATGTTGGGACTAGCGACTCGATTCCGGTATCTCGAACCTGGGGTCTTCATTTGACTATGCCCTCCGCCGGACGTGTTGCGGGCAACTTGTTAGGCAATGCAGCTTCTCAACCCTCTGGCACCTCGCGACTCGATCCCAATATCTCGTCGCAATCGCTTTCAGCTCCCTGTGCTGACAGTACTACAAATGGCCTTATAAACGGAGATAATGCAGTTCACGTTCAGAGGCCATCTATGCCTCTGCATATACCCTCTGATGCTCGAAGAAACCATCACCGCATGCCCTCTGCCACGGGCAATCGGAGGACTCCATCATCGGAAGCTCTGAGCGCTTTGACCGTCCCGCAGGGCAACTCGGATTCTGGTAGCATCAATACTAACTACTTGTCAGCATCTTCTGGCCCAACTGGCTCGATTGGCACGTGTGGTTCAACGGATTCATCTCGCGCAGCTGGTTTGTCTGAGTTATCCCCTGGATTCGGTAATTCTGTACCAATCTCATTTTTGGGAAGCGGAACCTCTGCGACCGGCCCACAAGCAACTTTGGCTTCCTCGATCCATACCAATTCCGACTGTATTTCAAAATTTGAGCAAACTGAAACTTCGAAACCTCGATCGAATGCTTCCAATCAAGCATTATTTGGGGGAGCTGACTCGGGACTTTTTACATCCTCAGGGAGCCAATTGTTGAACTGTTCGGGAAGCGACATCAGTAGGATGAACTATGGGAAAATGAAATCGATGGCCAATTCTGTGGACTCTGATCAAGTACACTCGCATGCTCACGCGCATCTGCCTGGTCCAGAGACGCGCTCGACATTAGCAAGTTTGAACTCCGTCAGCTCTGCCAGTCATATCAGTTACGAACCGTGTCTTTCACGCCCAGACCAAAATTCCCCTTACCTTCACATCCGTTCCCCTGCGCCCCTGCCTCCCCCTCAAGGCTCCCCATATTCTCATTTCCCCATTTCAGACTATCTCGGATCTTTGCGTGATCGAGAAGGATCTGATGGCAAGAAGCGAGAACTGAAAGGTTTGTGGCGCAAGTTTATGAGGAAGAAATGAGTTGATGTATTGGAGGTGAATCATTATTCAGTGCGTATCGGACATGTATATGGTGACTGATAATCACTGGTACGAAATGTGTTTATAGGGAGATGGACTTCTTTATTATCATTATCGCTGAATAATAATATGGACGATTATCATGACTACGAGGAATGAGATGGAATGATTGGCTACGTCTTGATGTCTGGTTCAGATATATGGACCATTACTATACACTATACGAAGATGAGATGCTAGTGAAATGTTATGATATGGTGCCAGTTTGTGTGTATGCTGTGAAGACTGTCGTGTGGAAAATATAAGCACAGTGATTGAGAGTGAAAAGCTGAGCGCGCCTGCTTTCGAATCGTTCTTTCTTTCCCTTCAACCTCTTTTTTTTTCGCTCCAAACCTTTGCAGAAAACGAGCGATAGTCATTTTCAATACAAAGTCACAAGCATAAAACCCGTATTTCATGAGTGGTGGTAGGCGCTGGATAATGCGTTGTTTGATTTCCATCGGAAGTGAGCTTGGGCCGTGTGTTGCTGTGTGCAATTAAGCAAGTACCTTTCATTCCCCCCTTCGCATCGATATTCAGAATAAAGAAACGTCTACTCATCATCTTTTCCCACTAACCTCCAATTCATCCTCAAAATGCCCCCCTCTTTCCTCCGCAAAAAACTACGACAGACCTCCTCGGCACAGCAGCAGCCACTCCGCAAAAACCCACATAACAACACCATCGTCCGGCACTCTCTGTCGTTACCAGACTTGACGACCCCGCTGTTGGACCCTTCATCCTGGGAAGAAGTGCCGCCGTTTACGTTTACTTTTCCTGCGGTGCATACGCCCGACTCCAAGTCTGATCCGAGTTCTAAACGTACTCCAAAAGGAGGTGGGGTTGGTATGGTTCTTTGTTGTTCACCGAAACAAAAACAACAGCACCAAGACCAGCAAGGATTGTGCATGACGAGTCCGAGCGCGAGAGCGAGTGGGATTGGACTTGGGAATACGATCCAAACTCGAAACCGAACCCCATCCTTCGTCGGGAACGAAGTCCAGTTTCACAGACCGTTCATGCCAAACAAGGTGGTGAACCCGTTTTCTGGCGGGTGGAAGGATGGGGATTTCAGGATGAGCCATGCGGTTTGGGATAGAGGAGGCACGTTCGCAGAAATGGGGGTGGGGACGAGAGGAGTGAGAGAGAGCATGCCGAGTGTGATTTCGAGAAGGAAGACGAGGAAAAAGGGAGCGGCGGAGAAGATGAATATCGTAGTTGCCGGTAGGAAAGGTGCTGGAAAAACTAGGCAAGTCGATTTCAAAAAAAGAGCCGGGATATCCGCCCCCCTAGGTTTCGTTTGTAGGCTTACATTCATGAAAATAGTTTTATCAACTTTTTGATCAACTCTCTCCCACAACCGGAACAAGACCAAGGGCAAACTCAAACGCAAACGCAAAAACCAGTCCACCCCCAGCCGCATCGCCCTGCACCAACAACCAAACCAACGGCCTACACCGTTCTCTCCACCATCTCTGACCGTCTTCTTCTCCGCGTGATTGATACGCCGGGGCTCGATCTCTCCCTGGGAGAAGACCAAGTGGCAGCCAAGGAAGGGGAGAATGAGAGGAATGTGAAGGGATTGTTGAATATTGTGGAGGAGAGGTTTGAGTATACGTTGAGGGAGGAGAGAAAGGTGAGGAGGCGGGTGGGTGCGGAAGAAGGTTTGGTGCATCTTGGTAAGTGGGATCGTTCTCCGGATGGTGCGGAGCAGAGGAAGGGCTAATGGAAGAATGATTTTGGTAGTGATTTATCTCATTGACGCAAGGGACGTGTTGTACCCGAAAGAACCGAGAGCGAAAGAAGTTGATTGGTCCTGCTTGGGACTGTTTGACGATGAGCCAAAAAGTCAACAAGGTGAGGAGCTAGATTCGGAAAGGAAAGACACTCCCAAAGGTGGTTTGGAGCCTCGACTTCTGACCGCCGAGATTGATATTGTAAGCTCCATCACTCTCTGTTCCTTACATGTCACAGCTAACGATGCATGCGGCGGACAAAAAAAGATTCGCCAACTCGAAAAACGAGCCAATGTCCTGCCTGTTTTGTCGCATACAGATTCTTTGACGATCGATGGACTCGAAGATGTCAAGGCGGCGGTGAACAGGGATTTGACAGCTGCGTTTGCACGAACGCCAGGGAAAGGGTTTGGAGTGTTCCGAACGGGGGACGATGAGTCTCTCCAGGTCAGTTATTTTGAGCTATGCCACCCAAGATGAGAGGACAAGAGCTGATATTTGATTTGACCGACCCGTGAAACAGCACGATTCGATTAGAGAAAAAGGTGAAGATCCAGATGATGCCAACATGGACCTGGACGTCGACGTGGATAAGCAAGGAGACCACCGCCCACCAACGCCAGATTCGACCCATTTGCCCATTTCCAGTACATCTCTCCCTCTACCATTCGGTATCTTTATTCCCGAGCCCAGTTCCCGTTCCAGTAGTGATGACCATAACACCGTTAATAGTGATCGCTTTGGATCGTCGTCTTTGCGCAAATTCGCATGGGGCGAAGCATCGGCCTTGAATCCTGCCCATTCTGATTTTCTCGCGTTGAGAGAAGCGGTTTTAGGTAACTATTCAAAAGCGTTGAAGACGAGGACGAGAGAGGTGTTGTATGAGAGCTATAGGACGGAGAGGTTATTGGCGGGCAGTCGAGTGGATGAGTGATGAGCGATGATGAGGGAGGATTTCGATCGCTTCTAATCTCAGTTTGCTGTACAATCTTGTTTGCTTCTGCAGTTATATGGGATTGGAGTGGGTAGTGTTGCTTGCTTTTGCCTGCTTGCGTCGTAGAATGATGTGTATGCGAAATGTTGATATGCCGAAAAAATGGATCCATATGTTTGTTTTGACTCGGAAAGCGACTTCATTTGACGCCGTCGGGTACGCTCCGCATGCCGTATCTTTATTTATTTGTTGCATCTGCCGAGGGTCTGACAATGTTGTTGATCTCTGTTCTTACTTGTTCTTCTCAGCATGTCTGACAAAGAACCATCAGGATCCAAAGTAGTGGAAGATGTAGAGTGTGCCGAGTACGCCGAGTGCAGAAGCGGAGGAGAGAGCCTGGACTCTTCACACACACGCTCCTTTACACGGCGACGGCACCCCCGGAATTCCCAAAAACACCACGCATAATCCACCCGTGCACCAGGCGTGTAGGACGTGGCGGATGCATACAGTGAGGGTGCGGTATATATGCATCGTCCAGGAGATTCATTCGCCCAACAACCGCCATGCTACGCCGCTACTCCTCGCCCACCGCTGACTCGAGCGACGACGTTCGCTGTATCGTGCCCCAGCCCCATCATGCCAACATGTACACCCGTCACTGGTCCCAGCATACAGACCTTGACACGCTCGCAAGGGCAATAGGCTACCACGACCTCCAAAGCTTACCTGACGAGCCGAGGTATCATCCACATCCTCTTGGCCAACACCAACGACAGCCACCTGCCCGCCCGGCCTCTCGAGCGGATAATAGGCCATACAGATACTCAGGATACCAGCACCCAAGAGCATTGTCGAGCTCGCATCCTCGAACGTCTCCTTATCAACCGCATCACCAACAAAATTATCTGCCCGGCTCTCCGAGGCATGCGGCTACTTGCCCACCTAGGGCGTCTTCACCGCTCAGCCCCAATGCGCGCCCCTTTTCCTCTCTTCAAGCCCAACACCAAAGATCAAATCAAAGCCGATCTAAATCCCCTACATCCACCACTCGTCCCACTTCTCCTCGCTTCCACCGGCCCATCTCCCCAACCCTGCCTGACCTCTGCCCCAACTCGCCGGAACTGTATCGGCATTCCATCATCTCTCTTCCGTCCCCCTCGCGTTCCAGGCCCGACTCACCGGCGAACGCGAGCGATAGTTTGAAGAATATACTCGAGAGACAGCCGCAGTGCCAGTCTCAGTCTCAGTCTCAGTCGCGGTCGCGGTCACAGGGGCAAGGAAGGAAGGGAAGGGAGGAAGGAGATAGTGAAGAGTATGTTGATGTATGGAGAGGGCTGGTGGAGAGACGAATATGGAATATGGGATATTCAAGTAAGTCTCGTCTGTTGGTCTTAAAAGCTGGATGAGCGGGATAGATGGCGCTGATACAAAAACATTTGATCAAGGTCGTCCTCTACATCTTCAAGCACCTCCCAGAGTTCGCACACGACGGTCGACTACTCTGCCTTCATCTTACCCTCGTCCACTACAGCCCCAGCCGCAGCCCATCAACGTTACCCAAGTCACCCAAGTTACCCAACCTATTCCGCCTGCATCATCTACCCAAAATACCATAGCCAGCCAGTCCAACGACGACCAGACTTCTAGGCCCGTCCCCCAATCACCCCCTAAGAAACTGGCATTCCTGCGTAACCTCTTTCCCCTCTCGTCCCCTACCATCACCACCGCTGTACCGCCCACACCTTTTCCTACACCCCTAACTCCACCGCTTACTTCACCTTTATCGCCTCACGAGACAGCAAAGGAAAAGGAAAAGGGGGAAGAGTTTGATGTGGATAAAGTGTATGAGCGGTTGAGGGTAGCAGAAGGGAGGGTGTCGTTTGATGAGTTGGGGCTAGGACTGTGCTTGGAAGATAAGGAAGGAGAGAATGAAGCGGGCGAGGAGACGGAAGGGGATACTAAGCAGCCTGAAAGATGGTTTTCCGAAACCTAATGCAAATAATTGAATAACGGCGCTGTTTCCTATGGTAGACACTTTCATCTGTTGTATAGTTTATATATTACACGGACATGTATAATTGCGAGTTCTCGGACATAAGTAGGCGATTTACCATTGTATCAAGGGGTCCCAAGTAACGTGTAGCCCGTAGACACAATCTCATTAGTCCGCGCAGTTTGTGGAAGCGACATGCAAAAGTAAGACAGTGGATAATAGAGTTGTATACCGCACAGTAAAATAAGTTGGAACGATAATTGAGAATGGATTGTGCATGCTAGTGAATAATCGAATGGTATTGCTTCCCATGCCTGTTTTAAAACCAAAAACCCCCAACTTTGCCCCTATAACCTCATTCACAACTTGATGTACTCCATTTAAAGGAATCGGTTCTCCTTGAGCCACTACGAAAAGGGCAACGCACATTGTCAGCATTCGATCTCACCAACATTGCCCGTCCTAAATTGGACAGAGAAATCCACAACTCACGTTTTCCACGTCTTTGGAATCCCTCTCAATCCAGTTAGCAGCAGCTTGGATAGAGTCGCAAGTCTGAGCGACGGCGAGCTTGAACTTGCGGGTATCTTGAAAAGCAGTCATTCACATCAGCATTCTGTCCCTTTCCAACCCAGAGGATGTATATTGGAAACTCACCCTTGGTCTCGAAGAACGCCTTGACGTCTTCCAAGTCCTTACGACTAGAGAGCTGGGCAAAGGAACCCTTGACGAGGTAGTTGAGGCCGTTACCGTCGGGGTATCGCTTGATGAGCTATTTTCGATTCGCACAGAATAGAATTAGCACTTGGCACATGCTGTATCATGTAAATCCCAAGGGAGAAGACGTACAGAGTCATAGTTGGCCTTGAAGTAGTTGGCAACCTTCCTTCGGGCATACTTGTTACTGCCAAAGCCGAACTGAAAATAAAAAAAAAAAGACACCAAAAGTTAGCCTATTACATAGGATTGAGCACGAAAGGGAAAGATAATAGATAACGTACGAAGAAGATGTAAAGATCCTGGTCCTTGACCTTCTTTTCCAACATGGCAAAAGTCCTATCCAACAATGCCTCGTCCCTGGCGGAACAAAGCGCGTACATGGCATCGACCTTGGTACTAGGGTTGGAAGGCTTGTTGAACACCTCGAGGATCTTCTCGTACTCGGCCTTTCCACCGTGCTCGACGGCATTGATAAAGATACTTCTCTGGAGGTCTGGAGGGATACGAGAATCGTCATTCTTCTCGAGGAAGGGCTGGAAGCGGTCCTTCATCTCCTGGATCACTTCGGGATCTTCAGCCGCAGCAGCGGTAGCTACCACCAACTCTCGCAATTCCTTGACGTCGGGAGCATCGTCCTTGGCATTCTCGAACCCAAGCTTCTGGACAAGAGGCTTGAAAAGCTTGACTCTAAGCTTGTTGATCGCCTTGCGCACGTCCTCGGGCTGTTCCCACCAAGCAGCAGAAAGCCTGCTGAGCGCGGAACCGATCTGGGACCAGGGCAAGAACTCAGTTTCGGCCGCACCGAGTTCGTGGATAAGACTAAGAGAACCGCTAGTCTTGGCGTAGCCCGCTCGAGCGAGGGTAGCGGCGTCAGAGACAAGGCCAACTCGGTCTTCGACGGTGAAGCTAGAAGCCTGCTTTCCGAGCTTGGTGAGCCTTTCGGGAGAGTAGGCGACGCGGAAGACACCAATGGTGGAAGCATTGAGCTTGAAGGCGTCGGGGTTGGCAACGGTAAACGTAGAAGATCGGTCCTGCAAAATGGCCGAGTGGTCGACAGAGACCTTGCCGTTGTCGAGAGTGGCAATCTCAAGAGGGACATACCAGAGAGTCTCATCTTCTTCGGGCTTGACATCGCCGGTGGAAAGGAATCGGTTCTGAGTGACAGTGATCTTGCCGTCGGCAGACTCATCAACCTTGATGACAGGGAAACCAGTCTTGAGCGTCCAATTGGCCATGATCTTGGCAACATCCAAACCAGATGCTTCAGAGATACCTTCCCACAAGTCCTTGGTCTCTGCGTTGTTGTAGACGTGCTTCTTGAGGTAGAGAGAAACACCCTTCAAGAACTTCTCCTCACCAACGACGCCAGCAAGCATCCTCAACACGGAAGCACCCTTGGAGTAAGAGATGGAGTCAAAGATCTGAGCAATCTGGTTGGAGTCGGGGCAGTCAACCTCGATGGGGTGAGAAGACCTCTGCGCGTCAAGGTCGAGAGCACTTTGAAGATGTGTCTTGAGGAACTGGGATCGAGGGTTCCACTCGGGCCAGACCCGCTCAAGAATGATAAGCTCACCCATAAGAGTAGCGAAAGCCTCGTTCAACCAAAGGTTGTCCCACCACTTCATAGTGACGATGTCACCGAACCACATGTGAGCAAGTTCATGGCACTGGACAACGGCGACACGCTTCTTGGCGGAGAGGGGAGACTTTTCGGGGTCGTAGAGATAGGCAGTGGTTCGACCGGTGATAAGACCCCAGTTCTCCATCGCTCCAGCGTCGAAATCGTGGGCGACAAGAGTGTCGAGCTTGGGAAGGGCATAGGGGATGTCGAAGATCTCCTCGTAGATGGGCAAAGCCCATTTCTTGATGTCAAGAGCAAACTGAGCCTGTTTGATCTGGTCCTTGGTGGCGAAGATCTTGAGGGGCACAGTCTTGCCGGTAAGCTTGCTCTTGTGTTCGCTTTCGAGTGAGACAAATTCTCCAGATGCGTAAGCAACGAGGTAAGTACTCATGAGAGGGGAAGTCTCAAACTTGGTGATATGCCAATCATCAGACCCGGTAGAAGACTCTATCTTGCCCTCGGTCTTGCCTTCAACCTTGCCCTCAGTCTTTCCCTCTGTCTTGGCAAATGAACTGGAGCCGCCAAGGAGGGAACCGAGCTCGTATGAGCTGGAGAAGACCTGCTCAATAGAAGCGTTGGAAGGAGCCTTCCAAGGTTTGGAGGAGATTTCGGGCATGTTGGAGAGGTTGGTGTTACCGTTTCGGGAGACCATGGAGATGGAGAACTTGGATTTGATCAGGGGTTCGTCCCAACATGGGAAAGCCTTTCGGGCAGCAGTGGCCTCGAATTGGGTCAAACCGTAACTAACGAACGTGGATTAGCCCTCTAAGCACTTAGCACCCCGAATCGTATACACATACATGGGCTTCTTGCCATTTTCGTCCGCATCACCTTCGCTCCTGTAGTAGCCGAACATTGAGGCATGCAGCTCGGATTCGAATTTGAAGAACACCTTGACGTCCTTGGTACCTTCTTTCAAACCACCGCCGGGCAACTTGCCAAGGGAAATAGTCGCCCTTTCCTTCTCTTCATCAAGCTTGAGTTCTTCTTTCGGGATGACCAAAGAAGAGGTAGTCTTGAGGTCAGAGGTGGAGATGGCAATGTTTGTGATGGAGAGTTCCTTGTTGAGATGGAATACAAGTTCAGAAGTGGAGGAGTTGACATCGAGGGTGATAAGGGCTTCACCGGAGAAAGTGGGAGGGGAAGAAAGAAGGTCGGTCTTGATCACAATGTCATAGTGCTGTTATGGGTGTCAGCTATGCTTCACAGGATCAATTCGATAAAGTCTCACGTTGGGATAGACACTCGTGGGCAGTCGGTAGTCATCCTGCGCACCGGCAGCGACAGCACCGCCAAGGACAGAAGGGATGTCAGACATGTTGTTATCGTGTCGGCAGAAACAAAAATTCCTTCTGTAGGACTGAAGAGAAGAGTTCTTGCTCGAAAGTTTGTTGATGTTCTTATCAGATACGAGATAAAATAAAAAGCGAGACATCAGCGCCTAATCGGACGGGATGACCGACGACGACTACTTACGGAGAGGGCAGTAGCGCGGAGAGCGAGTGGGCTTGCGAGTTGGGATACGTTGCGCGAGAGGAGGCTGCGTTGTATGTGCGGGTTCCTTGAGAGACCGCGAGAGAGCATGAAGAGGAAGGAAGAAGGAAGGAAGAGATCGAGTTGCGATATGGGATATGCTGTGATGCAATGGGAAGCAAAGAGCGCCGGCCACTACGACGCCAAGTTGCCGACACACCTCCACCAGCGCCTATTCGATCCCCCACCATTTAGACGCTTACTATGCGCCTTGCGCGCTCGGTTCATACCTGATTTGCATACCTCATGCAAAGACCGGCCGGCTCAAATCAATGGATAGGCAGCAACAGTGCCATTGGTATGCATAGGACAGACAAATATTTGTATGTTGAATAACAAGGAGTATAGTAATGTACAGATCTGCGTAGTTTTCTTATTTCAGAAGCTGATGTTGAGATCTAATCAAGAGAGGAGAGATGGTAGAGGCCGAGAGAAAGCTCCAAGACCAGGGCATAAGTTTTAATGCCTGGCAGCGCTGGGGGTACGGATCAGAGTCAAGAACTGTGACGGCTTGTCAGCTTGAGTTTGAGAAGACGGAAAGAAACAAACCCACCTCTTCTCGCGTCTTTTGCTGTTGCCTGAAACATCCCAACATGGTGCTGGTGACAGTGGTCGCGCCAGGCTTCTGAACACCTCTCATAGACATGCACATGTGCCTATAATACCCCAATCAGTTTATCAAGTATGGTATACATCTAAGAATGACACTTACGAAGCTTCCATCACAACAGCGACACCTCGAGGGCGGATAGCCTCTTCAACAGCAAGAGCAACTTGCTTTGTGAGACGTTCTTGAACTTGAAGACGACGGGAGAAAGTTTCGGCAATACGAGCGAGCTTGGAAAGGCCCAAAACAAGCTTGCTGGGGATGTAGCCAATCGAAATCTATTACTGCATTAGCATAACCCGTGAAGCCGACACAACAGTAACATACCTTTCCAGTGAAAGGGACCAAGTGATGCTCGCAAAGACTAAACACCTCAATATCTCTCACGATAACCATCTCATCGTGGTCCTCGGCAAAGACTGCATCGTTAATCACATCCACAAGCCTCTCCTCGTAACCCTTAGTCATCCATAACAAAGCCTTGGCATATCTCTCTGGGGTACGTTGCAATCCTTCTCGGTCAGGGTCTTCACCAATGCATTCAAGCACCGTTCGAAGAGCAGTGGTGAGGAGCTCCATGTTGGCGGACTTCTCTTCGGGAGTGGAGTGCAAACGGAGATGTGTAGACTTAGCTAATCGGGATGTCAATTTTTCGGTGGCTTTACTAAAATGACGCTGGGATAGACTTACCAGGCCATCCGAGACCCTCTTCATCAGCAATCCCAGAGATACCCATGTGAGGTTCAACAACCCCCTTGGCGGCCTGCACCAA
The DNA here is from genome assembly GCF_000149245.1 of Cryptococcus neoformans H99. Lineage (NCBI taxonomy): Eukaryota > Fungi > Basidiomycota > Tremellomycetes > Tremellales > Cryptococcaceae > Cryptococcus > Cryptococcus neoformans. The sequence continues at coordinate 1,393,373 of NC_026746.1, forward strand.
CCCCTGTTTGTCCAATTCTTCCCTAACCTCACCTCTCAATTGGTCCATTGACTTCCCATCCGGTCTATGATCAAGATCATCATCATCCTCTCTGGGCCTTGGAACCCTAGAAGAGCTGGTACTGGGGAAAGGATAAGTCAGGCTAGCTTCCGCACCGGTGGTAGGGGTTGTCTGACCAGACTTGGGGCGGAAGCCGTAGCCTTCACGTGCCTGACGAGTATATTGGGGGGCGGAAGGGAAGGATACCCTACCAGTAGCAGGGTTAGGACGGGAAAGGCCCTTGTCAGCGGGCCAAGGACGTTGAGGTTGAGGGTAAGCTCCGCCAGCCCTCAAACCTTTGGCTCCACTAGATGCGGATGAGTCGTTACCGCCTTCGACGACATTTACGCCCGCCGCCACGGGAGCAATACCAGCTGCGAGTGATTCGGCAAGGATAGAATTCGTGGGCGGCGAACGAGCGTTGCCTGCCATCCTGCCGCGTTCCCAAGAACCAGTAGAAGATTCGGAGAGGAGAGAGAGGTTGTTGAGGTTGGCGGTGGGGATAGAACGAGGAGACTGAGGGGCTGCGCGGGAGTCAGCGAGAGGGTCAGTTGTGGAAGGCATAATAACGGCTGTGTGGGCCGGAGCGTGTATATAGGAGGTGATTTATATGTGATATTTGCCACGAGAAGATTTGTTTACTTGAGATGGCGAGATGGCCCCAGTCACTTCCTGCTCCTCCGGAACTTGCATCACGCAGTCGATCACCCAAAGGATATTCTGGTCAGGCACAAAAAATCACCACGAGTTGTTAGGCGCGGAGAAGAACGTGGAGGCCGCTTCCGCACCTATTCTGCTCGTTGTTGGCTTCTATTTAAGAGACAAAGTTGCAGTAGACAGCAAGCAATTTACGATCGAATATGACTTAAGGAAGATTACAAGCACAACAAGAGTAAATTAGAAACAGAGAGGTGGAAATTCTATTAAATCTCCAACTAAATAAGAAGAGCTTCTCCTCAGGCAAACAGATAGAGCTGAGGATGGAAATGTAGCTGTGAGGCGATGGAAACGGGTACTTGATTCCATCCGTGGAAAATTACTTCAACCATTGCTGTTCACAAGCGTATTTAAAGAGGGGGTAAGAGGACGCTTGACTGTCATATCGTCCGGAAGAGTTGTAACACGACGATGTTATTATTATTGCTTGATGGAACGCGCCATAATAAATGATTGCCATAATTCTTCCGAACAAGGGCACATTGTGTTGAAGATAAATGAATTTTGACGACTAGGGCTAAATCATGTTGCATTACAGAAATAGTACTCTTGAGCTGATGAGCTTGAGGATTACTGCCCAGAAAGACAAAATAATTAATAACGAATTCCAAGAACGAAGTTGGACGAGACGCGCCTGATGTTTCCGCTTTCGTCGGCGATAATTTGCATCCAAGCTTAACACCGACACTCCTAAGCTGCCACACTGGCCTCTCCGCGGGGGAATCGTCGTTTGCTGGGAGTGGTGGGATTTGAATCTCGATTCAAGGTTACAAGTTACTCTCCAGCCTTCAAGTGTAGTACATCAAAAAAATG
>NC_026746.1:1397441-1414941 GCF_000149245.1 Cryptococcus neoformans H99
GGCGCTGAGAGCATTCATCTCTATCTTGTTGGATAACAGGATGATCGGAGAAACGCGCTCCCCATGCGAGAGCAGTTGCAAGGATAGGATGGGGGATAGGGCCTTGAGGGTGGGTGTTGGGTGTGTAGAGGCGTGCACGGAATGTGGGCGGATCGTAACATGGGTTACGAATGTGTGCAACGGAAAAGAACGAGCCGATTAGGTCATCGGCCAGTCTAGCCACATTACCATTAGTATAGATATAGAGGTGGTGAAGAAAAGCTTACTTGGTAAGTTCATCTGCAGCCAGACTCTTATGCGCTTCACTCGGCCCTTCTTCCCAGACTTTGCCTCCCATTTCTTCCCATAAGTCGCTTTCGCCCCGCTTGCAAGATTCGATGCTGGCTACATCGGAATACCCCAATACGGAAGTGAGAATGGGGTAAGGAGAGAGGAGATAGCGAATGAGATCATGCTGTTGCTCACCAGGAGTGAGAAGTGATGGTGGTTGCGGTGGCGGGTGATTAGGAAGAGAGGTGGGCGGAGGAAGATTGAGAGATGAATTTTGGGTAGATCTTAGGTTTGTCAATAGGTGGAGAGAGCTAAGGAGTTTGTTAACATCACGATCTGCCCATATGGCCTGCGGTCAGACTCACTCTGCTATGGCGCTGGCATTCTCCCTGACATGCTGAGCCGCTTGCACCCGATGGAGCTTATCCAGATCAACTCCATCGTCAGCGATACTTGATGCGATTCCAATCGCAGGGGTCTGATCCATCTGAGGGTTAGAAGATGCTTCGCTATCCCGGCTTTCGATGCTGACGTGCCGCTCCAGCTCTGAGCGAACCGGATACGAAGCCGAGCTTGATGGTACCAGTGGTGGTTGAGATTGACTTTGGTCTTGGTTGCTTCCTCTTTTCCTCTTCCTGCGGGAGCCTCTTGGTTGTTCTTCCTCTGCTTTCTTCTTCTTCTCTGCTAGGGCTTCGATATAATTACTGGTACATTCAGTGCTCTTGGATTTACATTGTTCACACTGTAGAACATTAGGACTGGGATAAGTTTCGCTCTCTCATATCAAAGTTGTAAAGCTTACCACATCCTTCTTATCAGTCCTCAAACATCTGATTTTTCTTGACCGGCATTGATCGCAGGCAATGTTCTGCTTCCGAGTTGCACCTGGAATCAAACCAGAAGGAGAGCTGGCGGGAACAGGGTGGGCCATCGATGGAGTTGAGGAGCTTGAGCCCGCAAAAGGGCCTGTATTATCTTGAGCCATGGTATTAGCTGCCCTTATGGGCCTGTGTATGATTGAGATGCGGAGTGTGGCCGACTCATTTTATCTCGGCGATTTATAATTTTATAGACAAACCATTCTCGTCCTCTGTACAGACCGTCCTCGGATCCGAAAGCAGACGATCCAAGGCACCATAGATAAGAAAGTGATGATGTCACTTTAGGAGTTGTTTCATGAAAACATGTCACTTTCCCCACGCACCGCGAACGAACGCTAAAATTAAAGAATAGCAACTCCATCTCATCTATATTCCAGCTAATGTCTAGTCGCCCCCCTTTATAGCCGAAAAACGTAGCCAAGGTATGCTCCCGCCATGGGCATATCATCTCCTCGGCATGCCTCTTTAGCAACAACCAAACGCTCAAGGCGGCAGCATCTTCCCTTGACAAGGAGAAATGTAATGGGCAAGCAGCAGAACCAGACAGCCACGAGGGAGAACTGTCATGTCAAGGACGCCTCATCAAGGTCTCGCAGAATGCTTAAGAAAAAATATCTGCGAAGTTTTGCAAAGTACTGCCCCTTGATATCCGCCACTCTTGCTCCGTTTTCGACGCTGATGGATATTCCGGCGTTAAGTGTATGTGTCTTCTTTATCACCAAATTAACATTAGGTGACCTATTTGCTTAGCAAAGATGGTATAGTAATAATGGAGTCACCCAGCCTGACCCAAAAGCATCTTTAATTCTGTCGGCGGTGGGCCTTGCTCTAAACGTGGTTGCCAATATCCTGTTGGTCATACGCTTCTCTTCAAAAGCCCCTTTTTGGGTCAATCACTCCACCAAGTAAGTATGCAGACCTATACTTAGAGACGGGACTAACGTGGCCTGAAGATGGTCTCTATATTGCTGGTTAGGAAAAACAGTCGTCGCCGCCATCAACCTCATCCTCTTCGGTATCCTCACTCGTAACGAAGCAGGCTACCGGTATCTTGAAGGCTTCTGGTGTGCAATCGTATCTTTTATAGGCTCAAGCCTCATCTCCCTCACATTGCTATTCCACTATTTCCTGGCTTTTGGACACTCGAAATCTGATAACTCAGATATGAGAAGTGAAGGACGGCGCTTCATGCTCTCGGTCACCGCTTTCGTTGCGATCTTGGCTGTGCAAAGCTTGGTTTTCTCAAAAATTGAGGGTTGGGATTACGTTACCGGGATATACATGTCAGTCCAAACTGCACTTACTATTGGTTATGGGGATTATGTCCCGACTACAACAGCGGGGAAGGTCCTCATTTTCCCCTTTGCTGTGCTCACCATAAGCCAACTGGGTAATGAAATTGCTTTGATCATCGGTTTCATCAAACAGAGAGCAGAAGAGAGGAGGAACAAGTGGAGGCAAAGCTTCGAAGGCGCAATGCATCGGGAAGCCAATTCTTTGAGGCCAAAAGCGGGTTTGACGGAAGAGATGGCGTTGGTGTATAGGATTAACTCCCGAGAGGAAATGTAAGTCTACCATATCACTGACAAAGCTAGACTTGTATATGACTGATATATGATCCGTAGAATGAGTCAAATGTATGACTTGATATGGAGTGCGATGGCTCTAGTTGTGTTCTGGGTGTTAGGGGCGACAGCGTTCTCACAGATAGAAGGATGGACGTATGGGTAGGTACCATTCCCAAGGTCTGGAAGAGTGGGGGCTGATTCAAACAACTTCTAGCAATGCGATATACATGTGTATGATTCTATCTCTTACTATAGGATTCGGCGACTACACACCTGTACAACCTGCCGGCAAAGTTGTTTTTATCGTATACGCACTTATGGCTGTACCCATCGTTACTTCTTTTGCAGTGCAAACCATCACCGGTCTGGTACGTGATTTCTCCATGACATTGTATGCATTTACTTCTATACTGACTGGTTTTTTTTTGCGATCGCTTCTCCAGCTGAGCACAGTTTCACAACGCAATGTCAATCGTGAAAGTTTCATGATCGAACAGAAACGTTCCCCAGATGCTTTTGCTCCGCATATGGATTACATTGCGAGGTACCACAAATCGTACGCCGATTTGAGGGATAAGATTCTACAAGGAAACATTGCGTCAGATGGGCATGATGGTGGAAGAGAGAATGAAAATGACAATAGTGAAGGCGAGGACAACGAAGTAGGAGCAAGAGCAGAAGCAGAAGCAGAAGAACGAAGAGGGAATGCGTCGAACGAATCTGAGAGGGATCTACAAAATGAAGGTAGTACAAAAGTCAATGTTCAGGGTGCCGAGGAGAAGGGGTTAGATGAAGTGACAGACCAAATCCGGGAAATGGAGAAGGAAGACCTCAAAGAAGACGCCCGACGAGAGGAAGGTGAATCATCAAGCCACGGCTTGAACTCCGATAATGACCGAACAGAACAATCAACCTATCCGGCCGTAGCTGAGTCGGAGTCTGGTAGTCATTTTATCATCTCCAAAGAAGAACGTCAGCTTGAGGTCGATTTGCTGAAGCAATTGTTGGCCAAGACCGTCAGTTTTGAGGTTGAGGCGAGGCAGATGTTGTTGGATAGCATGGAAAAGAGTGTCGAGCGAACAATCTTGCTCGCGGACCGAAATGGTGAGCGTTATTCCTCCCATCCCTTTCCTTCGGTTCTTCCAGATAATTTACGCATAAAATTATAATAGTGCAGATCCGAGATGTAAGGGCCGTAAGAGGGGATGATGCCAACATCGTGTCCGTCTGGGCGGGGGAAGAGCAAGCACAGCGTAACGCGACGGAAAAAGACAAGGATAACAAATCGTCTTCAACTCCGAGAGCAGACCCTGATAAACCACATCATTTCAAAGAGAACCCTTCGGACATGCTTACCAGGGTAAGCAATTATCGCTCTTTGTTCGCCGAGATCCTGGTGTTGGGTGGGATATTACAGAAGCTTGAAGGTGCTGAGTTGAAGCAATTTGAGAGGTGGCGTGGAAGGCCGCTGGGAGCGATGGATAGCAGGGATGGGGATGAAGGGCATGAAGAGGATGAAGAGATGGATGGTGAGATACCGGAAGTAGTTCATGGACGGGTGGAAAGTGGTGCCGAGGACATGAAGGCAGTGGGTAAAGAGAGATGGTCGGGCTTGATGAAGGATTTGATAAGACGGAAATTGAGAAAGATGACGCATAAAGATGGGTGGGATAAGGGCGATATGGTCTAAGAATGTTCGACAATGTTGGGTTTCATCAGAGCGGATATCCTCATCAGGCATATTTCAACGGGTCAATAGTTTTGAGTCAATTGATCACCTGTATGATTAGTTATGCATGTTGTAAGCCTTTGAGTCGAACATTTGCCATCAGCTTCGGAGGTCGCAGCATCTTGAACCGGCCTGCGATCGAAAGATTTTCCTGTGAATCATGCTTATTCATACTTTACACTCCTCTGCTACTATGAAAGAGCATCTAATCGTTGATATTTTTGTCTACTGTACCAATACCTGTGTCTTGGCGGCTTTCGCTTGCTCCTCAACCTTCTTCTCCGTCTTGCCCACGCTTTCAGTCCAGGCTTTGAATTGCTCCGCCAAGGTATCAAGCTGCTTGCCCTCAAGGACTCTAGGCTGAACCCATGTGATGTCTGCTGTACCGTCTACTTGATCGAGGGAACCCCGAATGAGCCTCAAACTGGTCCGGCCATATTAATCAGTTGGACAATAAAGGAAAAAAAAAGAAACTTGCCTCAAAGCCTTCATGATCAGGTGTTCGACCTCGTGCACAGGCAATCTTGTCGCCTCCCCGATGCTCTGGAACGTCATCAATCTACTTGACCCATCCCTCGGTCTAGCAAAAACGGTCTGAATAAGCGCCATCAGACAGATTTTTTGGCGCAAGAAGGAGAGGGAAGCTTCCAATATGGGTTCGTTTGGGAGGTTGTTGCAAAGCGACTCGAATTTGCCAATTTCACCGGCATTGAAGGCGGAGATCATGGACTTGATCCATTCGTACTCTGTGCCGACGAGTGTTTGGAGGATAGGGTGTTGCAGCTTTACAGCGGTTAGGTGATGTTTTGCTTCAGGCGAACCAGATAACTCACCAGCTCTCCAAAATTATAGATGGTCTCTCCCAGCAATGCCGCAATACACAAGTCATGTGCCCGACTCTTTCTGTCCTCCGCTTCCAACTCCGCATTCACGTCCACACAAGCAAGATACAACAACGCATTCTTGTAATACGGCGCATAATCTGCCTTGACCTTGAAATAATCACCCGCTACACCATAGTATCCAGCATTCACCACAGGTTCCACTGTATCTTGTTCAGATAAGATCTTCTCGCATTCGTCCAAGGATGATTTGCAAGCAGAAAGATCGCCAAGGAGAAGTTGAGCATAAGCGATAGAAGAGAGGGAAAGGGCGAAGGCTGAAGCTGCAGGTGGTGCGGGAGCGGGAACTTCGGGAGTAGAATCCGTAGCGGGTCTGGGATAGGGCGAGGCGAGGCGTGAATGAACGGACTGAAGGAATTTGAGAGTAAGATCGGGTTCTGTGGAACAAAACATTTCAGTGTTAAGTGATGCCACGTTGGCTTGCTGTGCAGTGACTTACCGGAGAATTCGCGACCAACTCGTCGGGCAATCTCTACCAGCTTTAAAGCGTTGATCTTACTCTCAACTGCTGTAATGAACCTAATCATGCGTCATCAGCACTTGTCTCCTTGGTACATGCAAGATGATGCGCACTTCTCAAACAGCTCGATCTGGTACTGTCCAGTCCCGGGAAGGAACACAAACTGGGTCAATGTGACAGTCAAGTTATGCCACAACCTAATTAGCTATTAGCCCCCTTGTCGTTGTATCACTGTCCAGGAGGAGCGACGCACTTTCGTTCATACTGGTCCTTGATCTTAGTCCACCAAGGCTTGAGCTCCTCTGGGCCCGAAGCGAGTTGAGAGTCAAGGTAAGCTGCGGGAGACGTTGAGGAGGATGCTGGAGGGTCAATTTCCATGATGTATAGTTATTCGGAGAAGAATAGGATGAAAGAGAATAGTGAAATAGAAATAGAATGTCACGACAGCTCAAGATGTCATCGACCATCAGCGACGCGCGAGCGATTATTAACCAGAACAAGGGTGTACTAAAATGCCCAATAGGCTTAATTAACGGACCGTTTCTAACATATCTCTCCTCATTTACCGCTATATCCTCTTATACTCTTCTTCATTGTCCTGTTTATTGTTATATACTCAGAATATACAAGCAGAAAGAACCAGAATTTGCCATCCATGGATACACAAACCTAGAGCAAAGAATACATATCGTCGAGCTCAAAAGCTATCAGACAACTACATCATCGATTTACCCATTATTCGCCCCTTATCCCATGACAACAATTTTGATCAATAAGCATACACACAAAACTAGAAGATTCTGGCCAATATCTTCTCTTAAAAAGTGATCGGAGAGTGATCATCCTTGAGATCCTGGTAATAGCTGTCAATTGCATCAAAGAAGTCGAGGTCTGTCTTGAGGTCGGCATCGTTTGAGCGGTGGAACAGAGTACGCGCAAAGATCTTGAAACCAAGACCTATTCCTCCCACAAGAGCGATCTTCTTACCGTCAGTCTTCTGCTGAAATTATCAAGGGGGAAGGAGGGATTAACAATACCGTAATTGAAGATGAAGGTTGCCACATCCCAATTGCCTTTTAAGAAACGGCGTAGCCCGGAATCCAGATGAACAACCCGGTCCAAAAGAGCGCCCAGGCCAGCATAAGGCTGGCTCCTGGAAGGCGCGAGGAGGAATGACTTGCAGTCGATTTTTTTGGGCTTTCATGGCGACGTTGAAGGGGATCCACGTGATGGCCATCACCAATTGCTATGGAAAAAATTAGGTGCGTAAAATAGGCTAACAGGAAAAGGGAAAAAAATGGGACAAAGTTGGATACTTACAACATGGTGGCTGCAGTGCAGGAATTTTCCAACCCGAATCAGCACAAATTATTTGCTTGGGGGCAGCTGCTCACTTGAGGATCCAGTTCAAGACAACCTTGGAAGATGACCCCAATGCAAGGTAGGACGGACATGTAAGAAGCATGACCACAACGCAGCAAGTATATGGAACACCATGTCTGCTGAGTCTGGTCAAGATTCGAGGCGCTTTGCCATCGAGGGCAAGGGCGTGCAGCGAACGCGTAGTATTAAAAGTGAAGGCATTACCAGCCGAGAGAATGATTACGATAAGACAAGCGTTGACGATGGAAGGTAGTACTTTGATCTTGAGGTTTTCCATTGATATGACACTGTTCACCATCAGTACCTGATTGGAAGGAACAGGAGGAGAATTGAGCTCACTAGGGACATCCACCGGCATATGTGTCACTACCACCGAGCAAACTGCATGTCAGTCAATTGATAAAGCTCAACTTGTCACATACAATTACTGATATTGTATCATTGGAAGGAAGCAGAATCCTAACGTATATGGCACTTCCGACAAAGAAGAGCTTTAATCTCTTGATAAGGTTCTTAAAGGCTCTCGGGACCGTTCGCCGTAGCTCTTTGCCCCACCGGCAATCATGATGAGATATTGGGGCCCGCCCAGACTGAATCCAGCCACGTTGACGGCGTTGACAAAAGAAAGAAGACGATCAATGGCTGAATCGCCTGCTCATGGACCAGGGTTGCCCCAGTATCGGAAACCAAAAGCACTACTCTTGAATATTAGCCATAGTCTTCCCGATCGATTGGGTAAGGGACACATTCTTTGTCAGGGTTACCACCTGACATGACGACCACCGTGTAGATTATCAGGCCGGTAGCAAAGAGGATCTTTCCAAGGGAGAACCAGGGCTGTACAAATGGATGAATATACAGCTCAGGGATCCGTCCAGAATGTTCACACTATCCAGGCTTGAAGCCGTGGCCGAACATACGTCTACTAACCCCCGCTGCCGATCCATAAGCTTTCAATATCTCCATGCGGAGAGAAGACTGCTCGAAATGACATCTCAACGCCGTGATAGTTATTTAGCTCTTCGTGAAGCAGACCTGGGACTGGATAGTGAATCATTTCTCACATATTGTACGGGCAGATTATCCTGTTTGAGGAAACTGGATCTTGTCAACAGTCTCATCGACGATCGTTTTCAATGCGATATCAAACTGGTCGAAAATTGTGATTTTGGTTCCCTTCAGATGGTAGTCGAAGTCCAGATAAATGAGATTTGTCGCTGGGTTCCTGTGCGGGAATGTTTGTCGGGTCGAAGAAGATTCCGTGCCGGGACCTGAGACGGCACTGCGGGTGACATGAGGATGACGAATGCCAATAACAACGGAGTGTCACCTCCCAGGTTGCTGTGTTACAAAACTCGTACCTGATTGTGACCAACAACAACAACAAAAAAATGGGTGCGTGGCGCGAGCCAGCCAGTAAACTAGTTAAATTAAGGAATTTCTCATACGTACTATATACCCCGAAGTCATCAAAGATATAGTCCTCGTTCGGGATCGATCGAGACGAAAGGGGCCGAGAGCTTTATTTAGCACGCTACAGCTAACCAGCAGCAGTCTGGGGGCAGTTCGACCAGGCCGGCTAGCTGATACCGTGACGTATGAGCCGTTATAGGATCTGCAAAGAGGCCGCGCACCACATTAGTATATCTTGTTCAGCGATGTGAAGGTATGGTAGGCCGAGTTGTCTCCGCTAGCGTACACTTACCTTAATTAACATAAGTTTATTGCCTCTTCGAGTGACGGAGCTTCCACGTTCAACGAAGGATGTTCAACCCATCAACGCAGCATATGACGGACGGCGGATTTGTACCATGACAGCTCCCGCTCAATATCGTCGTTCCATCATCCAATGCAGCATATGACAGGAGTCGTAGCATGACAGCTTCCGTCTCAATATCGTAATCCTTTCGTCGCTGTAGCAGTTGCGCCCTAGAATGAACGAACTTCATCTTCGTCCAAACTTGAACTCCTCCTGTCTCATGTCAGGAGGGAGCTACTCATCGTACGATTCAGCTGAAAGCGGTGCAGTACATTCCTGTTGCAGGGATCCCCTTTCTTGCTCAGCATGTTGATGGCAGCATAGAACTCCGCATGATACACCCAATGGGTCAACTTCAATACATATATGAAGTGCCTTCTTCCTATCATGCCCTTTTGCCCTTTCCTTTTCTTTCTCTTTCTGGAACCAATCTCATACTTCTCACACACACGCACACACACAACATTCCTCACCGACCCAGTCTTTCATTAATATACGTACGATGAAGTACTCCACTATTGCTGTCGCCGCTATCGGTGCCCTCGCCGTTCAAGCCACTCCAATCAAGAGAGATGTTTACACCCCAACCGACACTGATATCCTACAGTATGCGTTGACTCTCGAGCACCTGGAGAAGTGAGCCATGTTTTTCTGGCCTCGCTTTTGGAAAATGCTTCCTGATACTCCTTCCGCCTCTATTACCATAAGCAACTTCTACTCCACTGCCCTCAAGAACATGGACACCCAAGCGTTCGTCGATGCCGGATTCCCAACCTGGGTGCGGAACAGGTTCGAGCAGATTGCCACTCACGAGGCCTCCCACGTCGCCGTTCTATCTGATGCCCTCGGCACTGACGCCACTCAGCCATGCGAGTACTCCTTCCCATACACCGATGCCAAGTCATTCACTGCTCTCTCACAGGTTATTGAGAACGTTGGTGTTTCTGCTTACCTCGGTGCCGCCGGTTTTATCATGGACAAGACCTACTTGACGTGAGTGTATATGGGCTTCCCACATCGCATGAATCACTGTCTGACTCTTCCCCTGCTCCCTTCCGCAGCGTTGCTGGTTCCATTCTCACCACCGAGGCGCGCCACCAGGCCTGGATCGCCTCCGCCGTTAACAAGCAGAACCCATGGTCCGGCCCGTACGACACTCCTCTCGGTCTGTCCGATGTCTACTCCATTGCCGCTGCTTTCATCACCAGCTGCCCATCCTCCAACCCAACTCTCCCAGTCAAGGCATTCCCAGCTCTCACTCTGTCTTGTGACGCTGCCGGTTCCACCGCCATCCTCAACTATACCGGTGCTAGTTCATCCGACACCCTTATTCTCTATTCTGGCCTCACTATCCTCGCCCTCCCCGTCACCGACATGATGGTTACCATCCCACCCTCTCTTCAGGGCATTGCTTACGCAGTCGTATCTTCAACGTCTAACACCACCATGGTTGACGATTCCAACATCATTGCTGGCCCAGCCATCATTGACCTTCCTTTCGCTTCTTCCGCCAGCAATCCTAACTTCACTGGTATGTAAAGTTGACCTTGGCAGTGACTGAGGGAGAAGGAAGAACAGTCGAACGGAATACTTGGATAAGAAACACTGGCTAGGGTTGTAAATGGACTTTTGGAATATTCCCCAATTTTTGTATAATCACTGTTTTAGCGAGCTATTCATAACTTTGTTTATTTTCCATCTGTTTCCCACCTAAATTTCGCCTCATCTGTCACTTCAGCGCCAGCACCAGATTGCTTGCTGCCAGACCACGCCGATATTTGAACGGCATAGCCTTGTCAGAAGTGCAAACTGACTGTTGATTCGTCCAGAAGTCGTCCAGAAGTCGCGCGTAAACATGTGCCGACACAGTGCGATAAAGATGAAAATTATTCGGAGCCTGATATGCGTCGATAGCTAATGCCGTTTTGATGTCACGCGGAAGGAAGATAGATTATTGGGGATGTAGAGTGACGAATGCGTCCAGTAATCCGTGTACAAACAGTTGTGTCTAATAGAGAACTTTAGACTGGTGATAACTAACTTCCTTTGACCTTGATCTGTTAATTCCAGCCGATAGCTTCTTCTGAAGCATCGATTACATCAAAGCATTACTGAGGGCGACGCCGAAAATCTGAATGTAACATATGGAGGACGGTGATGTTAGGTTCCAGCATGCAGCTGTTGCATATGCATCACTTATGCGGTAGGTCTTGAGAGATATGAGACTGTAAGGCCGACATCAGCTATTTCGTTAAGACATCCTGATTCTCAGCCATGCTCACTTCCAGTACTGCAAGCACTATCCGCCTTGTCCACACCCCCAGTAAGAATAATCAATGTGTTCGTCAGTACTTCCGCCACGCCGGACCCAGAAGGAGCAACAGCCACACATAGTAACCAGTTTGGAAGGTCAGGCCCCCAGATGAAAAACATAACCTTGGAGAAAAAAGACATGCTACACATGAACGCTGCCATCTAGTAGAACTTGCCAATTCGTCGCATGTACCATCAGGCAGAGACGGAGCCGAATGGGAGAATAACTTTGAAGAGAGATGCTTTCATGAGGTAGGATGATTTTTGATGCGTCGTCAAAGACACCCTGTGGGGTCACGAGATAGTTTCCGGCAAACTTTGAGCGGGTGAGCTGCACCACCGAGAAATATAATGGCATGCCATAAATCTAGCAGAAAAGCAATAATATTCCTCAGTAAGCTGATGTATCTACCATCTTACGGCCGATTGAAACTCACCACGCTGAGTTCCATAATAGATAACAGCCAATTTGAAAAAGCTACGGAAGCTGGATTCCGCTGCCTGCATTAACTTACCATTAATGGAATGGAAGGCAGTAGAATCATGGTACGTAGCTCAGCAGCCTCAACGACATAATAGGCTCCTTACTCAGTTCCGCCTCCACAAACACGAAGATCGTACTCATTGTGAGGCTGATGAATAGCAAAACCCATACTGATCTATCAATGGATGATAGCAATACCGATCATAACTCATGCAGACCACAGCCCAGTACAAACTCACATAAATAAAGTTGCATTTCTCGGCTTCGCTGAGCTGAACTGACCATTGGTAGTTCTGACGGGAGTGAGACCGTTGAATAGCCACTTCGACAACAACGGACATCATATATATGTATACAATAGCAACCTATCACTGCGCACTGCACTCTAATCAAATTATGCGTTAGTTAATAATAGGAGCGGATGACGATCTTCTTTTGAACGGCGATGGCCGAGAAGCTCCACCTTCTTCCGTCATCGGCGGCCTCCACCTGCCTTTGCCACCACCACTTCCACGCACCACTACGTGACGGCAGTGACAGGATCAAATTCGCTGCATGTTTCGTATATTAACTCTATTTAATAGCTCTCCTCCTGGCTATATTCATGCCTTTCATCTCACCAGCACTCTTTCGCTCAACAATCCACACAGCCCGTACTCGCTTTCCCACCTCTTCAGCCACAACCGCAGCTCGTTCGATAAGCTTTAGTCTTCCATTCGCACTTTTCAGTTCATCCGCCTCCGCCAACATGTCTCAACCTCCTAAGGTCCAGAAATCTGACGACGAGTGGCGTGCAATCCTTAGTCCAGAGCAAGTAAGTTGATCTATTGGCCTTTAGATGGGGAGACAATCAGGCCGGTAAGGGGGGTAGTGAGTGGGGGTTGCGAAGTCTTATGGCGAAAATGTTGGTGCTGAGAGATGTTTGTTAGTTCCGAGTCCTGAGACAGAAGGGAACTGAGAGGCCGGGCTCTCACCCTTATGACCACTCCAACGACAACGGTGTTTATCGTGAGTTATGAACGTATTTGTTAATCTTTCAGGAATGCTTAACAGTAGTGCGATAGACTGTGCCGGATGCGATGCTCCCTTGTATACATCGAAGACCAAGTTGTGAGTTGTCCTTCTCTTCTGCGTTTGCATTCCATGGACTGATGCCTGTGAAACAGCCAATCTGGATGTGGATGGCCTGCCTTTTATGACACCATCCCAGGTGCCGTTAACCGCCACGAAGATAGCACACTTGGGATGACTCGCACGGAGATTACATGTGCCAACTGGTGAGACAACTTGGCTGCACCTAGACTATTATCCCCAGAAACTGATCGTGTTTGGTAATCAAGTGGCGGTCATTTAGGTCACGTTTTCAAGGGGGAAGGTTTCCCTAACCCAGTTGACGAACGGTAGGTTCTTGTCGAACACCTTCAGATAGATTCAGATCTTAACTTGATTGGCAGACACTGTGTCAACGGAATTTCCCTCAACTTCAAGGATGAATAGATTCAAAAATGGGACATGCTGTTTTAGGGGACAGAGGATAATCTTGATGCAGAACTTTGTGCCAGCTGCTTATGTGACTGAACTGAAAATCTGTGCCATCTCATCTGAGGTTGGAGTAGGAATGCAAATAGGTTACATAAGGTAAAAGAACACAAGACAGGACAGGAAATAAAAAAGAAAAGAAATGACGGATATCTGTATGCAGTATTTTGGGTAAAAGGGTAAAGGAAGGCTTTGCTAAATAAAGCATTCTGAAATGTACAGCACTTTGTAAGGCACAAAAAGGCAATTTGATCGAAAGTAATGTAGAGGAATATCAAGCAATGAGATTTGAATGTCCAAAAAAGGAATGAACTAGTAATTAAATTTCTCCAACACACCCCACTCAAAACCCACTGTCTTCAAGGGACGGCATGCCGTAATCATACCTGTCTCCTTCGAAAGCAAACCTTGAAAATGCCGATGAAGGTTCAGTCTGAGTCGATGATCCAGGAGAGATATACCCGAATCCCTGAGGAGGATGGGACTCAAGGAACTCCAGCTGCTGTTGCTGCATATATCCTTGCGCACTCGCTGATCTAACGAACTCGGCGCTTGTCGGGGTAGAAGCTATCGAAATGGGCTGAATGATGGGAAGAGGAGCAGAGACTGGGGTAGGAGCAGATATGGGTGCGGAGGAGAGAGAAGGTTGGGAGGAAGGGAGGGAAGTTTGTGGGTTCACACCCTGAGAGGAAGCAGCTTGGTTGGAATTGGGGTTGTTGATAAATACAAATGCTTGGTCGTTATCTCCATGAACACCCCCTTGGAAGTCATCAACCATAGGAGAGGGCATAGCTGGGGTGAAATAGACCGGTGGCTTGTTGTTGTAATCCATCGACAACTCGTACATCGAATGATGTCTCGTCATGTTTCCAGGCTGCGGGAATCGCTGGGTTGGCATTTGCATATGGTGAGAATGAGAATTGTGGGGGTTAGAAGTAGGATAGGAGAAAGAATCGTGGTGAAGGCTGGATTGCTGTTGTCTGGGATCGGGGAGCTGCATGCCGAGAGGAGTAAAGGGCAAATGATGGTTTGGCACGTGGCCTGTAGCTCGCCATGAGACGTCAGAGGGCTGAAGAGGGGTGTAGAGGAACTGGGGCTTGTTCTTGGTACGCTTAGACTGAGGGATGGGCATGGCGAGATTGGGGTCGGAAACGGCAAGAGGAGAATCAGAGCGCTTGCGGGGATTGGAGTTATTGATGGTGTTGGTGGTATTAGTAGTGGTGAGGGGGTTGATGGTGTTGAATGGAGGAGGAAGTTCGGAGCCTTCACATGCTGAACCAGCCTGAACGGTGAGTCGCAAACTTTCTGGGATAGGAATGACGAGGGGCTTGTTCATGTCTATCGCGATAAGTCAGTAACTGGGCAATAGAGTTCATTAATTAGAGCTCACCTTCAACCTTTCCCTTCTGTCGTCTGTGCTCATCCGCTCGTCCAACCAAACAAAGCTCTCGAAGGATCTCAAACCTTTCGTAGGTGATCCAAGCCATGATAGAAGCCGTTGACAATTCAAGGTCAGCTACTCGAGCAAGTCCGCTTCTAAGAAGGTGTATTAAGAGTACGATACGCTCTGCAATACAAAAGAGGTTAGTATCTTGCGGTAATGCGATGAGTATACCACTTACGCTCTTTAGATAGATGATCTGGTGCTCGGTGAGGGACCTCGTCTGGCCACCACTTGGGCTTTGCATTCTCGCCCTTGTTATAAGGAAACTTGCTCTGCTTCTTTGGTTCGATGACCTTGATCCACGCTTTGGCAACGAGTTTACAAGTATCTTGTTGGACAGCAGCAAAACGCTTGGCAAAGTACGGCACGATCTCTTCTTGCTGGAGAGTGATACAGTGCTCATTTGAAGTTGGTGATGTGACGTTAGATGAAGGAGGAGGCTTGACGTTGGCGGCTTCACAAAGAGGGGTGGCTGGTTCATCCACAAGGGTCTTGTCTGGGTCCACTTCTTCAGAGTCATCGTCCTCAACCTCCTCTTCAGCTTCCTCTTCATCAGAACCACCAACAGCCGCAGAGGCGGTTGGGGCAGAGCTGCCCTCACCAAAAGCCTTTTTCATGGTCCCCTTTCCCTCTTCTTCCCTTCTCTTCTTCAATTTCCCCTTTAACACCGACGCGTGATACCGAAGAGCATCCATGTTTAATATCCCCCCTCCATCACCCTTGCCGCCCTTCTCGAAGGTTTCTTTGAGGAGAGCCGATTGATAAGTGTGGACTTCACCTTTCGGTGAGATGAAAGCGACGACGAACTGGGATCCATCGATGTAAGAAGTTTTGCCAAGGTTGTGGAGTAAGTGGTCTCGTTTGGCCTTGTAATGCCTCATGCACTCGCGGAGAGTGTCGTAACACTCTGTACGGGCAGCGATACGAGGCATGACTCGGTGATTATAGTAGATAAATGGTGATTTGAAGTGGGATAGAGGACAGCCTGGATTGATGTTAGAGTTGTTTGTGCGATTGCAGAAACGGCCAAACAACTCACAAGAGAAATTATAGATGATAAACAAGCAGATATAAAGAGTGACAGCAGTAAGTGTAATGACAGTGTGAGGCTAGTTAGTGTAGAAAAGGTATTGGAGAGGTAATGAGACAGAATCAGACGGGAAAACGGAAAGGACGATGAACAATAAACAAGTGATCCACCATCAATTCAAGGGAAGGCCGTGTTGACTTCGTTCCATATCGGCCAAACAAGGGGAAACTCAGATGATCGAGATCCCTGAATTCTTCGTAAAAACGGTATGCGGAATGCGCCGCATGGGCTTAAAAACAGTCGCGCGGAGAAAGGAGTCTGGAACGCCACTCTCAGCCGGCGGTTGTCGGAATCAGCCGGATGATGGTGGCTTTTTCCTTGCGGATTCTAATAAGAAGTCTGCAGAAGTTTATTCGGAGTTCCGATCAAGTTGAAGTTTTTAATTAATCATCATGGTGGGGCGGGAATATGCCATCACTGCATGTTTGCTGGTTGTCGCCACGGTGAGTAGCCATGATGCCATTTTACCTCAAAAACGACAAAAACGGCTTCAATTACACCAATATGTTTGCGCATCGAATTAATAATGTACACATTCATCAGGAATCTGCATCTCCACATATTATAAAGCGCCACTCAAAAAAGGCCAAGAAAAAAGCGGCAGTCAAAAGACCGGAGCGTGCAGAACTCCAAGAATTCCCAGCACCACTGCTTAGCTCTTTACAGTTGATCATTCACCTATATCGAAGCAAGGCACGGCGGCGTTTGTTGAGTCTTGCGTACTCTGGCCAAGCAGATAAGTACAATATCCCGAGTGGCGACGATTTACTACACCGGTGTATGACTCGAGACTTGAGAACTCTCTCATTCACAAGGCCTTTAGAAGTTTAACAGTCTGAGAACCTCATCTGTCTTCACATTTCTCTTCCCTCACACTTTAACTTTGTAGTTTCTACTACCTTAAGTTCGTTCATTGCGCTATCACTGTGGCCCAAACCTATGGTCTCTTTCTTCCGTTCCTCGCGCTCGGGTTCCTCAAGCCAAGCACCTTCTTCAGAACTCATTTCACCCTCTTCTAACGCATCGCATCGCCAGTTACCAGTCCCATCTTTGGGAGCGTCCCTTATACCGGAGAATGGCATCTTTTCGCCCGGCCTTTTCTCCTTTCACGAAGGAAGAGGCCGTGCCAGAATATCGCCCCCTCCGTCGCCGTTGTCTTCCTCACCACCACCTGTAGAAAGGCGGGCAAGCGAACCAGTGGGCATTGGCAATACCGCGAGCGAACGGGATAGACTTCCTGGGTACACTCTTAATGCTTCGACCCCAGCCCAGAGTCAGGCTACTTTTGCGCCTATACCAACTTATGAATCAGCTCTAACCCAGGGAGTATCCTCTCCATTCTTCGCGGGAGACAGGATATCGGATGAGTGGGAAGATACCTATATGAGAGAATATTTTGGCCAGGATGACTTTCACGGAGAAAGGGGGGAAGGCGAACAGCCAGACACTCATGTGATTGACTCAGCAGGACATGACTCGGAGAGTGACGAAGATGCTCCGCTTCTACCGCCTCAACATGTACTTTCCGATCGTCGCTTCACTTTCGCCGGCATAGACACTCATCGGGCTTCTGTGTCCGACGGGATAGTCGAGCCTCCTGTGCTCGAGACGCAGCGTCCTCCAGCCGGAGCTCCGTTACCACCTGCTTACAGTCCAGAAGTGAGGAGGGACGAGTTGA
>NC_026746.1:1422441-1484941 GCF_000149245.1 Cryptococcus neoformans H99
AACTAAAAAAAAAAGAAATATTATCATAAATTAGCAAAGCAACTTCTTCCCTTCTTCTTTCTTGTCAAAGAAACATGTGTAGCAAGCAAAAAATGGGTTTTCAGTTTTTTTTGGGTTATCAAGACGGGAGGGATTATGAAGTAGAAGAATGTAACTGGGATTGAAAGGGGTTTGAGATGTTGGGATTTTATCAACAATGTTCTTCTTTTGTTGCATGGTGATAAATAGTAGCATCGTGGTAGTAGTAGAGCATGCGATGGATCTGAATTAGAACTTAATGGATGTTGCTAGAAGAAGATGTCCAGGTGATACAGAAGAAAAGTGATGAAGAGTGGGGGGTGTATGGTATGGTGATTGATCGATGGGCTTTTTTTGCATCTGGGTATGATGTATAAGTACATAGTCGGCGCGCAAGTTTTACTTTTGTAAAATAATGCATGCTTGTGGGGGGGCTTCTTGATGCAAAGTCTTGCATCACAGAACAAGGATATTGTCAAGCGATGAGAATTACCGCAATAGCAGTTTGGAACAAGGTATAAAAGATGAACCATCGTCGAGCCAGGATCGCAAAGATTCATTTTTCCCATCTGAAATAACTGATTACCTAGTACAAAACCTGAGCCCAGCAACGACTACTTGATTCCTCAGTCTATTCTCCTGTGTTGTATTACCAGTCATCGACTTTTTAATTACCCTCGATAAACCCAATGCCTGTTGGGAACATATGGACCGTCTCAAGCGTTCCATCCCACATTCGCCCCTTTATATCAGAGTTTCTCTAGACTTTTTTTTGTTTTGTTTTCGTTTTTGCTTCAGTGCCCTTGTTCTTCTCCTCCAATGTGTTCCAAAGACCCAGCGTCTTCACCGATGTCCACTAGTTCACTCCTATCTTCCACTTTGAACCTCTTGACATCTCCATTCCCTTCTTGCACATCCACCTCTGCGCTCCTCTTCTGGCCAGTCACGAACCCTTCCTTAGTTGATCCTTCTTCAGGTACAGCTGCTGACGACATCTCACTGGTCAAGATACCTGTTTTTGGTATATCTGGGATACCATGGAATTCATCCACGTCTTCTCCTTCCGGCGAGACGTCATTTGTTGATGCAGGGACAGGCTCAGCTAGCGGTTGTATGGCATGGGTATGCTCGATAACTGGCAGTTGCTGATTCTCAGATTCGTCGTGGACGAGCTCGGCATCATGTGATGGAAACTCGCTATGTGCTTGAAGGTGCGCGAGCGCCGCTCGCGTATCGCGTTCCTGCTGTTCATCCCCATTCAGGTCTTCATGCCCATTTCCTTGCCCTCCATGGGTGTGGTGTTCATGTCCATATTCGTGGGCATGGGCGTGGGATTGAGCCTGCGCGCGTTCATGGTTCTCTCGAACCTTTTCGAGCTCAGCAAGAGTCTCCGGCATGACAGCACTCAGGGCTATCAAAGTCGGATCGATATCAAGATCAAGCTGGTGTTGCAAGGTATCATGTTCGTGTCCCTGGGCATGGTGGGGTTGATGTTCGCCTTGTTGGTCGAGGTCATGATGTTCAACGTGATCATGAGGATCATGTTCTTGGCCTGGATGATGGTGGTGATGGTGCACATGATGCCCTTCTTCAAGGCCCAAATGAGGGTCTAACGCTTGCGGGATGTCCACGCCTGTTGAAGCTCCTACGCCTTGCGACGGATCGCCCAAAGGGATTGAGAGTGAGCTAGGTCCAGCACCAGAGCTTGATGATCGAGCACCGATAGAGTTGGCGTTGGTTAAACCTGCAGCCAAGGCTTCTCGGGCAGCCTTCTCGCGGCGCTCTTTGGTGGCTTTTCCTGGTCCACGCCGGCGAACGGTTTCATCCCAAGTGCAGACTTCACCGCGTTTGGCACATGTTTCACAGAGTGGTTTTCGGCCGTCACACCTGGGAAGCTGATGTCAATATGCCAAGCTATAAAGTGAGAAACAGCTTAAGACTCACTTGAGCTTTCGACGTCGGCAGAAATGACAGGCCAGAGCAAGCTTTTTTCCTTTACCTCCTGTACCGTTACCTCTGCCCTTGCTATCCCCGTCATCCCCATTTCCACTACCCCCACTCCCACTTCCACTCCCATCTTGGCCCATACCACCATCATCACCACCGCCACTACCATTTCCTCCAATATCACCCGCACCACCATCACCATTCGCCCATCCTTCTCCATTCCCTGTCAAGCCATTGAGCGTAGGTATCTCGCCGCCTGTGGAGTAGTAAACGCCTTGAGCCGGCATCTGAACAGACTGCTGTGCCATCGAGGAGGGTAAAATGGGCTCCCGCGCCTGTTCGTAAGACGAGCCTTCAATCTTGATTTGGGTTGATGATGACCATTCGGTACGAGTTTCGGTTGACTGCTGCAGGCGGGTCATGGACCTTCCTTTAGAGGATTTAACGGGAGGGGGAGGGGGAGGGTTAATGTAATTACCAATGAAAAAATTGCGCTGGGAAGGTGGCTGAGATGAACGGGCAAACTGAGAACCGCCGTACATCCCAGAAACTCCAACCGGAATAGACGCCTGCGCACCGATAGATACATCGTTGTAAAGATATGGATTCGATTGCTGAGGTGGCTGGGAAGTGTATGGTAGGTCCGGCTCCTGCTTCACCACGGTAGCCATCGCCTGTCCGTCAGGTCCGACGTAATGCCTGCTGGCAAACTGCTTGTGGAAAACTGTATCGACAGCATCCATCTTGGCAAACGAGGCTGCCATCTGGAGAGGCATCTGGGACGCTGAAGCAGTCATCGGAGTCGAAGACTCCAAATGCTGCTCAGCAGCAATCTTTTGCTGGAGAAGCTGCTGGAAACGAGAATGCCCGCGATCGAGCTGCTCGGCTTTTTTAACCGGGGAAGCTATCGGCGCGCTTGCCTGCGGAGAAGCTGGCAGGTTAAAAGGTTGGGCGATGCGACCTACATCCAACATCATTAGTCCTGATACGTCCCATATGCATACAGCTACTCACCATGCGCCCAACGGCTAGAGTATCGCCCATGCATATGCATTGGAACAGGTGCCGGCGCCGGTACAACGACACTCGACGCGTTCATATCGTTCCCGAGTCTCTGGTTTTGAGCTTCTACTCCACTGTGGTGGGGATACTGGTGCTGTTGAGGATGCACTTGAGCTTGTTGCTGCCAGGACTGTCCTTGATAGGTCGGAGGGAGTACCTCCATGTAACGTGTGGGTGGATGTCGACGGGACCAAACAGGTCAACAACAGAAGGGATCAATCTGCTTCCTTTCCGCGAAATCGACCGGTCGAGATGTTGCTCCCTTGTGAATCTGCTCTTCACACCCGTTGCTGGCGAAAGGTGCTGGATGAAAAGATGGATGGACCGGGAAGAGGTTGGATGTATAGATGGGAATGAAATAGATCGGAAGACACGAAGAGTGGAGTCGTGGTGTGGCACTGTTAAAATCTGCACTCCTATTGGCTGCTGGGTGGTGTTCGATCGCGTCGCTAGTATCGTAAGAAAATCGAACCTGTTGGTGTTTTGATTAGCTATACTCGTGGACGACGAGCTTGATGCGATGGATGGGGTTGAGAGATGTTCCGGTGGCGAAATTAGGTTTTTGGATGGGCGGGAGGGAGTCTTATTGAGGTGCAAAACAAGTAAAAAATGGGCTCCCAGCGGCCAAGCCAAGTCCCGACAGCGTCTTCGTTATATCGCTTCTGCTTTCTTTCGTCCTTTTCAACGACAACCTGATTTCAAAGATATGCATATGCTCATCATCGCTCCTCTACTGCCAAACAGCATAACTTAGTATGGCATAAGCCATGGAAGTTGTGGTATTGAGAACAATCGGAATCGCAGCTGACCCTTCTTCTAGATCCTTCGCTGACACTCAGCTTGACTTCCCAGCATGTGTACAGCTCATTCACGTGTGTGGCGTATGCATCCTATCAAATTGTCGTGTTCTGTGAATATTCTCTCCCATCCTGCAGTTGAATAACCATCATTTCATGTTGTTATCCCTGTCATAACTCATATAATACATATATATATAATATGGATATAATGCTGACCCCCTCGATATTACCCTTACAGACTTCGCTGTCTATCCTGCTCTGACCTCTCCGAATGTTCCTTCACCTCGAGCCTCTCCTATCCCTTCAACAGGCAACAGAGCAGTCTCCTCATATTTGCCACTGGCCAATAACCTGCACCGAAGAAAGTCTCAGCAGGAGAGACGCATTTTACGAATGTCAAAGAAATGGTAGCATTACTGGATGCGTGGAACGAACATAAACATGCGATGGGAATGCAGCGAAGGCTGGAAAGAAGTTGGCATCGGCACTGAAGAATATGGTAGAATGTATGGATGAAACCGGAGACCAGGTGCAATGACTTTTTGCTATCTGGGATTAAGCTGATTTACCGACCAGCACAAACAATGCGTTCTGTAGCTGCCATGTTTGATGAGATGGTTGAAGCGACAGGAAAGTTTGCAAAGAAAGTTGACGAGGGATGCGAGGATGTCAACACGGGTGTGTCGAAATACTTCACTCTTCTCGCCGTAAGTCTTGCGAACATTTTCCTGCTTTCTAGCTTGAACCCATTCTGACAGAGAGAATGATAGAAAGGAAATAGGATTCATGAGGCGTAGTTAGGTGCTATAGGTAAAAAGCACGACAAGGCTGGTAATCACAATCTATTTCATCTTCAACCTGATATGATTAACCAATGCCGCTTTCTCGGACAAAGTCTGTCGCAAAGCTTCTAATACCCCATACGAGGCATCCAATGCCCATTCAGATCTACTTTCTCGCAAAGACTCTCTTATGGAAGATTTGAAACGAGGTCATGAGTATGTTCTCCCACATCTAAAGCACCACCTTTTCTCAAGAATCTGCGAATCTGCCGTTGGCTATCACGATTATGCGTAACGACTATCATACTCCTATCCGTACTAAATAGTCGTATTTGGCCTCGTCCCAATCATCTTTCGTAATTCACTGCGAAGGTCAGGCTAAAATTCCTTCAGAGTATTATTGTGTCCGTGAAGGAAATCTCACAGGGATCGGGAAGCCGCAGGTGATGGATTCGATGGACAATGAGCATGCTTACCAATGCATGCCTATAACAGGCATCTGTCCTCGGATTATCCGATGGAGGGATCTGCACATGGGCATGCGAGTAGGTGTAGTTGCACCTAGGCCTGTTAAGGCTATGGCTCCTTCACGTGATTTGGGAGAGTATGAAGAATGAGGGTTGAAGATTACTTGGCTTATTCTTTTGGTTTTGTCTGTGCTTCGAATGTGAGATCTGAAATATTTGTATCCGTAATTCAGGTGTTTTGACAATGCTATTTTTGACGTATAAGTGGTTTGGCTAATGGCCATTTGAAATGATATTCCCAATACATGAGGGTTACACCTCTATTCTACTTCGATACAATTTGAACCTGAAACTACTAGGATCACGTCACTCAAAAGGATAAACACTATAAAACAAATACCGAATATCACCCACCTCACCTTACTTCCAAACAGATCCGTGTTGAACTAAACTGCCCATGTGATCTAATGGAACCTTTCCACCATTGTCCCCTCAGTCGCAACACCTTCAAGCTTGTACAGGGGTTCAAGGCGAGCTCCTTTGCGGAAGAAGATGTATCGCTTAATAACCCATGGGAGCCACTTTGTCGCTTGGTACTTTGCAAAGACTGGGACAGGAACCGCAAAGACGTAGTCAAGTTCCTCGAGAGTTCGCTGACTAGATCAAGTAGCCAAGTATCAGCGTCAGAGCTAAAAGACGTAGGATTGAGGTTGCTACTTACGCAGTCTCGGGGGTAAAGAAGAAGATTAGGATCCAAGCGAGAAGGTTCGTGCCCGCGTAAAAGTAGAATGCTCCCCAAGGCTTCATCGCCACTAACATACTCGGGAATGTCAAACCAAGGACCGCTGCCCACATGTTGTTCTGTTGCACAGCCCAACTCATACCGATTTCTCGATGCGTGAGAGGCTGAGCTTCAGCAGCGTAGACAAATGGCACGGGACCCATACCGGGGGAGTAGAAAGCGGTGAAAAGATAGATCGCTAGAGCGAGGATGGGTACACGAACAGAGTTAGATTCTTCCATGAAGAACATAGATCCAGCCCAGAAAAGCATAAGAGCCATACAGGGGAAGGTGGTGAGAAGAAGGTTACGTCGACCAAAAGTGTCGATTGTCCAAATAGCAGGGAAAGCGAAGACAGTATTGACCAGTCCGAAACCGAAAGATGCGAGCAGACATTGACGAGTGTCATAACCAGCCTCTGCGAAGATGGTGGACGAATAGAAGGCTATCGGGAAATTTATATTAGCGGGGGTTTGGAAGTGGTAACGTCAAAAGTTACTTACACATGATGTTGATTCCACAGAGTTGTTGTGAAATCATCACAACCCAACTAGCCAAGTTTGCCCTCCTCAAACGGGGCTGGACAAATAAGTCCTTGAAGCGGGAAAAGTATGTGGTACCTTTGAAGGCCTCACGCTCTTCTTCAAGTTGACAGTGGGCATAGAACTGGGGTGGAATCAGTAAATGTCGATATATATGAAAGAGCGCTGACGTACCATGTCCCGAGCCGCTTGGATCTCAGATTTCCTAAGCCTGCAGAAAGACGCAAAAGCTTGCGGGTACCTCATCTTCTTCATCAACCATCGAGGAGACTCCGGTACAAACCAGACTTTATGAATTTACATCAACATGCGCCTTGGGGTTCTTCATATATTTACTTACTCAGAAAAAGAAGGGGCACCGCGGGAACGAAGGCAGCAGCTAACTGGACTCGCCAAGCAATACGACCGATTTGGTAGAACATTAGGTTGGAGCAGAAACCAAAAAAGATACCAAAGGCAACCCAGAGCTGGAAAGACATAACCAAAGCACCTCTGATGGACGCGGGAGCACTTAATGCGGTATAATGAGCATCTTATACTGGTTTCGTAGCTGTTGCAACTCACGTTTCTGCCGTCATGATCGGGATTGTGGTAATCTTCATACCCATGCCCACACCAAGGAGAATTCTACAGATGAACAACTCCCACCAGTTCCTCGTGAATGCTTGGCAGAGTACGGGGAAGACACAAAAGAGACCGGTCACAAAAATAGTACCACGACGGCCGATGTAGTAGTTGATTGGGTCAGTGAGCATGGCAGATACAGCACCGACGGTGATAGAGGGGGCAGAGTTAACCATTCCAACTAGGACAAAGTAAGTATAGTTCTATACCATATTTAGCATGCGCAACTTACCCAGCCATGTGTTGTCTGCAATCCCAAACTCTGTCGGGAAAGAGAGGTTTGCACCATTGGCTCCCGTGCTATGATGGGGCTCATATCAGCCCAATAAGAAGCGTTTAGTGGAAGTTACCCACTTGTCCCATCCTTGGATAGCACTTCCGATACTGCAAACGATGACAAGGAAGTAAAGCGCGCGAGTCTGATCCCAGCGGTCTGTGAAAACCAAAGCATGCCATCAGCGGAGAACTTTGGCTTGTTTGATCATCCGGTAAGACGCGGACAGAGCGGCCATGTCCGCTCTTCATTGTTTGGTTCTTCCGAGGAAGTCAAGCACTTCGTCAAACGCAGAAGGCCCAAGCTAACACTGCCAAAAGGGACTAGCCAATACTCACTGGTCTTTTCCCTCCTAATCCAATACTTGTCTTCTTCCGTAAGTTCTGTGATATCTTCAAAGTCATTAGGTCGCTGAGACAAAAGAGCTGCGCGCCTGAAAAGGTCTTGCTTGTCTTCGAAGCCATTGTCGGAGCTGAACTGATCGGCCAAATTGAAGAGTTTAGCCTTTGAGAGGCCATATAGGGGGTTTTGAATCCTGAGGGGGGCTATTAAGCACTGTAGTTAACGAAAGGAAGTGTACTCACTTGGCGCTGACATTGCGGTTTCTGTTACGGACGTCTTGTCCCCGACTATCCTCGACGTCGACGTCTTCAAGATGATCAATTTGATGGAACTTCTCAGGCTTATCTCCAGAGCTGGTGGGGAAAGAATGATCACTCCCGGGGGAGGAGGGAGGGATGATAGACATATTGCTACGCTAGATGAAAGAGGAGCGAGGATTAAGCTGCAGGATGTTGCTGCCCTAACTTATCGGTAGATGTGGATATTTAGCTACTCTGGTTGTCAAGAAAGAAGGCCCATTCTTCTCCTTATATGTCTGTCTCACTACAGCTCTTCATGACTCGACCGGCAGAAAGCGGCCGGTGAGCGACCCGACCGACTAAGAGATGACGACGAGACTGGAGCCAAACATAGCAATAGATCGGTGAATAGTCGGCCCTTCTGTGATTTCAACCTGACATTGAGTACGAACTAACAACTCCTCTGCTTATGCTCTTCTTCTCTTCATACTCAATGCTCGTCTCTTCCACCCAACAACAGTCCCGTGACTTGTGAACGATCGAAAAGTCCGTTGGCAATGTTCAGGCACCTTTCCCCGTAGTCGCCCCAGAGGGGTCTCCGCATTCTAAATACGTCATCATCCTGTTCCTGCGCTATCTGATTCCGATCGGCCTGTTTTGAACAAGCCAGGAAGAAGTGTGGGATGCTCGGGTGCGCAACAAGCGACGGGAAGACTACCCGTCACATTCGGCAAAAAACTTAAATTGCCGAATGCGACGTTCTAAGGAAGCCCGAACTGCTATCTCCAGGTGGGTCCCCCACTCCTATGCAATTATGAAGGCTAAAGCACGCAAGGAGCCGCTGACGATTGTAGGTTCACTAATGTATGCATTACTATTACACGCGCCCCTTCTTCTCGTCAGGACTCGTTCAACAACCAGTCGTCCAAGGGTAGGGGACAGATACTTACAACAGTATTACAAGTATAAGGCGTAGTTATGGTATCTTATCGGGCGATGTCGCATTACATCTCAACAAGCGTTTTCGGATTCGGCCCACTGCCCGTACATTATTCCTGCATCTATGAATCTGTAACGTACTACTTTGGCCAACAGTAATCTGGGAGTCTGGACTCATCTAAGATCAGAGCCTCTATATAGAGGATTAGTAGCCTGAGTCCCTGTCACGGCGAAATTACGGAATGAAGATAAATCAGGTCACAGCACCGCCTGCCTGCCGGTGGCTGGCGTCGTCGTCCATCTGGTCGGTGAATTGTCGTTAAAATTGCGGAGAATTGAACCTCAGCTTCTCCTTGATCACCTGCAGTTTAAAAAATCCTATTAGTACAAGCCCATGGCTTTTAGCCACAATCCGGCGACCGGCGCAATGAGTTAATGCCTGAGAAACGGGAGATCACTTTTGGCTTGTGTCCCACGTAGATTACTCGGCGAATGGCAAAAGTGGCATAGATTCCATAGTCTATGTCCGAATGGCCTGGGCGCATGATATAAGAGCAAGGCTACTGTCCGACTGCTGTCTTCTTTCCCATTCCCCTAGTATCTGACAACAACTCTGCGGATTACAACGAACATTACTGCGTCAAGTCAAGATGATCTCACGACCTGAACTCACTCTTCTCGAGCAGCTTGAAGCTGCTGGAGTCAAAATTGACACAGACTCCATGGATCCCAAGGTGGCTGCGAACTTGCCTATCAAAGCCCACGATATGACCTCCAACCAGCTTTTAACCAATGAGCAGCTCAAGAATCCCGAGAACAAGGAGCTTGTGGAGAAGACGATTAGAGAACTTAAGGGCGCGAATTGGTTTGACGTCCAAACTGTTTTGGTAAGTCGCTCCGATGGTCTCTGCTGAGTCTATGGGTCAAGAGCTAATTGGAGATACAGACCGCTCGATTTGCAAAGAGGGTCATCCCTTACATCCAAGGCCGTGTCCTTGCCCAAACTACTCCGACCAAGGCCTTTGACAAGGACGCCATCATTTCGCACGCTCGTGCTTACGACAAGGCATTCCAAGCTGAGGGTATTTCTCGGTAAGCAGGAAAACACCTAATCTGGAAACAGTTTCGAGACAAAACTGACTCGCCATAGGGATCGATACTGCATTAAAGTACCCGCCACTACTGCCGGTGTCCAGGCAGCAAAGATTCTCAACGAAGAGGGTATCAGAACCCTCGGTACCTCGCTCTTCTCCCTCCCTCAGGCTATAGCGTGCTCTCAAGCCGGCATGCTCTCCATTAGTCCCTACTACAACGGTAAGCAGCCCACCATAGCATGTGGAAAAGGCACTGATAATGTCCATAGAGGTGCGAGCCCATGTTGATTACAGTCTTTGGCCCGATGTGGCAGACCCTGCTACACAGCACCCCATGTCATTCCGCATGAGACACATCCGCGAAACCTATGATCGACTGGCCAAGGAGACCGGTAAAGTCCAGCCCCTCATCAAGGGGGCCTCGTGAGTATTTCTTCCCAGGATGACATGGCCTCGATTGGAAGCTGACATACTTGATTAGGTTCATCACCGCACGCGAAGCCATGGCCTTGCCGGAACTTGGCGCCGACCACGCTACTATCCTTGTTGGCTGCATGGAAGACCTTTGCTCGACTTCTCGCTTGCCAGAATACCGTAAAGGCGGCGAGTGGCAGGTTCGCGTTCGCTCAGAACTCGACGAACCTAACGTCAAATGGGCCACTTGGTCTGCCCCCGAGCCCTCTGTTTCGAAGAAGAGGATGGCAGAAATGGCAAAAGCAGATCCATTGAGCGCTTTGATGGAGAAGGACTGGAAGATGGCCAGCACTGATGTAGACTATTTGGAGGATGGGGTTTTGGATAAGTATAATGAGGAAGATGAGGTTACCAAAGTTCGCTTGAGGGATGCTTTGGAGCTCTTCAAGGGTGGAGAGGAGGAGTCGAGGGTTGAAATTGAAAGGTTGCAGAAACTTTATGCTTAAGTCATGTTCATACCGCTGTGGCTCGTGCCCGTTTAACGTAGTGATGTGTATAAAGTGTTTATAGTTGCAGGAATGAAAACTATACAAAAGAATATGTCACAAAAGATCAACTTCGCTTAAGCTGTTGCAATGATAATATACAGTGCTCGTCAAGAGAACATATGCAGGATGAATAAATACACTACTATACAATAAGATTATGTAAGTCCCCTGTCCTTCTTTTCCTTGAAAAATGCTGCCACCCCTCTGGCAACTCCTCCAAAGTCTTGCGGCACCTTTACGTCTTCCCCAATCCATTTCGGAAGTTTGTTACGGATACGAGAAGTCGCGTAACGTTTATCGACGAGTAGAATTGTGGCATAGTCATTGGCATGTCTGATGGCTCGGCCTGCAGCGAAACATGAGCTTTTGTCTGATGGGCATGAGAGTGAAATAAGGCCTCACCGATGGATTGATTGACGGCTCTCATACACAGATTCTCGTACATTTCCCTGGAAGCCCCTTGGCTGGCACCCGGGATAGTTTCGACGTATCTCATACGCTCCTGGAGTTCGACTGAGCTGACATTGGCGAACGGAAGGCCAACCATGATGACACAGCGGCCAAGATTGTCCGAAAAGTTAATACCTAAATAAATATTAGGGCCATTTGGTAACAACATAATTAGAACAAGCGGCACCTTCTGAAAGTTTACCCCCGACGACCGCAAACATAAGCGCACCTGTCTTACGAGACTTTTGACCAGCGGTAGATGTCGCATAACACTGGAAGGGTTTAGTCAGCAAAAGATCAAGTCCGTATCAGAAACGCTCACAGATGAGATAGCCAGAGCATAATCACGAAGAATAGTTTCAACATCACCAGACGTTTGAGGCTCATAGAACAACTACCCGTAGAAGATCAGCACATGTTTCGGCTGATCGGAATTTTACTTACCTGTTTACGCTCACCTAACCTTTGCAACAATCCCGATTTCGTCCAGAGAGCTCTCACTTTATCCAAGAAAGCGTACGACGGGAGGAAGACAACGACGCCGTCTGGTACCACACCTATTGTAGCTTGTAAGACTGCTCCCAGATCGGTTAACTGCAAGTGATAAGTCACTCCCACCCAAGAACCACTTCCGCGTATAACTCACCAAAGCCTCATCATTCCTGTTACCGAACTTGAACTCAAATTCGCTTTTTCTCGGACCCACACTGACGACTTGAGTGAGAAGATTCTCTTTGGGTATGACATGTGAGCAGGAAAGAGTCGAGAGGCGGTCTTTAGGTATAGAAGGGAAGAGTTGTTGCAAGAAGTCTGTTATCTGTATCCCTGTCAGCGTTCTCGAGCATAGCACGGAACAGGTATGTAGACACACAGGCTCCATTGTACCTCCAGCTAAGATTACGCTCCTAGCTTCTTCGACAACTTCTTTGAACCTCTCAGAGGGATTCAGTAAGACGTATTTGATGACAACAACTGGCTCTGATTCATTCAAATCATCAATGGACAAAAGAATCCTACCGTCATCCTTCGCATCTACGAGGGATAACAGGAAGGATTCTACATTGTGAAAGGCCGTTATCGAAGCATGCCGTGCTGTAGCACTTCGTGAGGTCTTGACGTCTATCCAGCCAGATTTGAGTGGCAGTTCTTGAGTGCAGAGTTATAACTCACCTTTCAAAGCAGCTTGCTCCGCCACATGCTCGAAGAAACCATTTATCTTTCTCGCCAGCTTACTCTCCTTAAGATAAGCGACTAGCTCTATAGGATTCACCTGATCACTTCCGCCCCCAATTCTCCTCATAAGAGTATTTACGTCAAGAACTTCTGCTTTGGGCTTTCCTACCGGTCCGCTTTCCTTCCTCTGGGCTTTGGCGTCTTGGATAAACTTATCGCAAACGCGGATTAGACCTCGGAGCAAACTCAAGACCTGCTGAATCCACAAGAAATGTATGGACTTTAAACGTGTTTTGAAGCGTTGGTGATATTGCTGGAGTTGGGACATTGCGTTGGCAAGATTTGTTGAGGTCAGAGTCGTGCAATGAATGGACAGGAGTGTGTCGATCAAATCTGTTCGCCGCCGTCAGAAAAGGCGCCGCCAGGGAAAAAAGGGTCCTTACTATGAGCTTCATCAATAACCACTACTTGGTTCTTGAGCTTTATGCCCAAGGCTTCACGAGAATTTTTCTGAAGAAGCAAATTATATGGTAGAGTAACAATCTAGGACTATGTTAGCTGGACATGGCTTTAGGTACTTGTATACATACCTGGCTCTGCTTTACAGCCTTTCGAGTAGCATAATATGGGCAGACACAAGATTTCTTCCCCATCGTCACAATATCTTCAATGTCTTTTACGGACGCCTGTAATCTGTCATCAGTACTTCTATTTCTAGGATGAATTCAAAACTGACTAAGATCGTGTCTCGTACGTCAAGCATCGTTATTTCGTCTGCTTTTGCTGGTAAGAATTCACATCTTGCTTTACCTGTCAACAGTTGTGACTTTCAGCTATACGCCTTGATAAGGTTGACCAGACTTACCCGACTTTTGCATATCCAAACATGCTTCGTTCATCCTTTCATCACCGCCTTTTCTAGCCAATGCCCGAATCTTTTCGTTTATACACAGCTGTTTACGACTTCCTAAGGGGACTAGGCTGACACCATGTGACGGTGCTTCAGCTGAAGGAGATTCCGGTACAGAATCATAGCTGGCGAATGATGTTTTGAGAAGTTCGGAAGTCAATTGACGGAGTTGTGTATGAGTACGTGAAGTGTAGTATACCTAAAGCCTGTTCAGCCATGTTCAAATTGCATCATAATAGCGCATAGACGAACCTTGGGCACATCATCCTCACCTTCGTCCACTTCTTTGCGCATGGTCCCTGAAGGTTCGAATCTGGAAATGGCTTAGTCGCAGCTATTGCCATTCAATCACTCACTTGCTCATCAGCTCGCGCACCTCTCTTGACAAATAAGGCCCTTCTTCATTATCTTCCTCCTTATCCTCGGGCAAGAAATCATCTTCTTTAGTTTCCCCCGACTTTGCTTTTCCCATACCCTCAGCTCCCGTCTTGACTCTCTTCCCACATCCCAACCCATGCCTAAACGCTCCTACACCACCTTCCCTTCTCATCCTCATCTCTTTTTTCCTAGCTTTCTCCAGCCTCTCTTCCCTCTCCAGCTGCACAGCCCTGAGCTCATTCATCTTTACCTTGACAGCATGTTCAATGACCCATGGTGGATCATCGGGATCGTCAGCTGCAAATTGTTGTCGAAGTGAGGCTTCGGCGGCAGTGTCAAGTCTTGCTTGATGCTGGGATAGCCAAGTGAGGGTTGACGTCAAAAGGGACAGAGATTTGCCTGTTCCTGTAGGTGACTCGACCTGTACGATTACTTAGAGGCTTAATCACAAAGCATGAAATTGAGACTCACAATTGCTATCTTGCCATCTTCGATGGCCCTAAAGACGACGCGCATCAAGTCTAACTGGATGTCATAAGGCTTAGGATATGGGAAGGGAAATGTCTCTGGTGTAGGGAGAGAAGGAGCCGCAGAGTTTGTTGGTTGGTTTATCATTATCAAATCATGTTCGTTATAGCTGTGTCAACACAAAAAAAAATGATATGAAAGGCAAATCGCCGTCAACGAACAAGTTAATGTCCCACACACACAAACGCGTCGACGCGTTGTAGTGTAAAACCCCTAAAGTCTCCCACGGACATGCATCCATTAGGTTCCGTCGGCCTCCACCCATGATATCCAAGGCTGATGATGGACTTTACGACGTTAAAGGCTGCTAGGGAATATAGCCTCCCAAAGGTTTGGCTGTGGTGGTCATAGTACATACGATGAAAATACCCTATGTATCTGATGATAGTTTGGTATAGTGGTAACAATTAGTTAAGCTCGGGTCTCATGTCGAGCATGCTGGTGTTGCTGATACAGTCCTGCTGTATTTGCGCTATAAAGCTTTTGCCTATAAGGCTGCGTATACGAAGATAGATTATATCTAAGGAGAATCACACAGATAGCTAGCCTAGGGTGGACTAAGTACCTATAGTGGACTTCTTAGTAAAAGAAAGTAAAAATAATAAAGTATCCCATTTCAACAACGACTCTACACCGCTCCTGAATCTCTGCGGTAACCTCCGTCATGTCGATAAGTGGGTGCTCGAAGTGATGTGACATGGCCGTAGGGTCATTGCATTACAGCGTCCATTTTACGCGTCTGTTCAACCAATGAATGGACCGGGAAATAAATGCAAAAGGCATGCTCAGTCGTACATAAGAAGTCAACGAGATAGATAGGATATCTCACATCGCACGATCGACATAAAATACTAGTGATGTTACAAAATATCTATACAGTGAGAACAAAATTGGAGCAGAAAATATCGAGAGGCGAACATCATAGAAACCTTTTATGGAAGGTCGAACTAACCGGTACCATTGCCAACCAACCGTATCTCTATTAAAGAGCAGCTAAACATCGAGGCTCTCAATGCATCTTAATCGATTGCGGAATCTTCAATCGCTCATTTTTCCTTGCAATCTCACACCAGTCGACGCTGGTGTTGGCGTACTGGATCTGATCTCCACATCTTTGTTCACGATCTGGGTACCCTTCGGGGTCGAAGGAAAACCCTGGCTGAGAGGGGATGAGTGGCAAGTGTAAGGAGAGGAGAGGCTGGAGGTACGGTGATGGATCGCTGGACGGGGAAGCTGGATTGGGAAGTATGCTGGCGTTGAGGGCTGAGTTTGCATCTGAACTTGCTCGCACTCGGAAGGAGGATGGTGAAGAGGTGAACAGCGCAGGAAGTCTGCTGGTAAGGCAGAAGTCGAGGCTCGTGTGTTAAGATGTGGTCTCGCGTGCTGTTAATGACGGTCAGCTTGATGTCAAAACAATGATTATCGAGATGAACAGATAGACTCACGTAGGGCAGGACAGTAGGAGATACTATGTTTAGCGACCACGGCTCCCATTCGCCATCTCCATCCCTCAGCGCTTTGATTCTATCAGCATAATGCTCAGCAGACGGCAAAGGTTTGTGATGCGCAAAAGGTGATGTGAGATGGGTGTTGGATGAGGATGGCGCACTGTTGGAGCGCGGCCGATCCCGGAGTGTGCGAGGTAAAGCGCGATGGTGGTATGCAGGAGATCTTGGATACTCGTTCGAAGATTCATTGGATTCATTGGAAGATGAGGTAGGGGGTTCTGAAGGTGACCGAGGCGCATGTGCATGGTGGCGCTGACACTGGTGATGTTGACGG
The DNA here is from genome assembly GCF_000149245.1 of Cryptococcus neoformans H99. Lineage (NCBI taxonomy): Eukaryota > Fungi > Basidiomycota > Tremellomycetes > Tremellales > Cryptococcaceae > Cryptococcus > Cryptococcus neoformans. Next base: position 1,438,536 of record NC_026746.1, read on the forward strand.
ATGGAGTATGGCTCGACTTGACGTCGGCGGTGCGCGTGGTGAATGGGATTGTGGTGTTCTTCTGATTTGCGACTGGATTTGTGGAGTTCCTCAAGCGATGATGAAGCTATAGAAGACTTCTTTGGTAAAGGTATCGCATCAGGGCGAGGCGAGGTTCTAAGTCCCAATCCGTAGACCATAATGAGGCGTTGTGTAATGTGTATAAATGTAGTGTTAATTATTAGCTGATGATGTTAATGCTTTGTGCTTGTCAACCAATAATGGAATCCATACTGCCAAGTGAGCACTTCTTATACCTTTCATACACTTGAGGATCACCGTAGTCGGGGCCTCTCGCGACGGTCATTTAGGCATTCACGGCAGGCCTCTGTCATCACTCGGAAGCCCATGAAAAGTCCTTGCGCTGCACGTGACATAGCATCTGCCTACGAAAGACGAGAAGAAACGAGGCTGACCAAAAAGAAATACCAAATAGCCTAGCCGAAAGTAGGGGAGAATACAAATATTTGCTGTCGGGATGTCTCGTCAACCTTCGGAGCTTTCCATTTATTGCAAGTCGTCGAAGGCCAAGAATCCGCGTCTTCCCGGCTTGCGTGGTTCTTCGTCCTATCCTCCACGAGTGCCAAGTCAAAATTCAGGATTGTTCGATAGAGTATGTATGGGTTGGGGGCGTGGCAGCCAACAGTGATGACGTTGGGCTATTGTTAATAAGGCCGGCGATGCAGTGGAGATGAGGCAATGGGAATTGCGCTTACAAAGAAGACACTAATAATAAGAGGTTGTTGAATCTTTGATGACCATGACGGTTTCACAGTTTCGTATGTCACTCACCGGCTAGCTAAACCCGGATACATTCTACTTCGTTGCATGTCTGAAGGGCTGTAGAAAAGAGCCCTGAATCATCCCCCCCCTGCATAAGCACCTCTCACTGAAGCAGCATTCTCATCTCCGCCAGCGTCCTCGGGCGATCTCGCGACATGCCTCCACTTGCCACAGGCAAACGCCGAAAATACCGCAGGAGTAGGCGGCGATCACCGTACGCACGGCGCCGGTCGACCGCGTTCACGCACCTCGTCATCTTCCTTCCCCTTCCCTCCCCTTCTCTTTCCTTCCTTTCTTCCTTCTTCACCCACAGCTTCAAAGCCAAAGACAGTACAAACGTCCGCTCACCCAACGCCAACCCACTTCACAAGCAAACCCCGTGTTCTGCCATACCCATCAGCGACCTGGATCGAGAGTCAACAACTTGCATATTCTCAACACATCACCGATCATGTCTGCTCCTACTGAGAACGTGTCCACCAACGGGGTTGCTCCCGAGACCCAGCAGCCTGCTGCTGATTCCCAGACTCCTTCTGCTCCTGCTGAGCCCAACGTCAAGGTAAGTTATTTAGTAGAAGCAAGAGAAGTAGGCAAGAGCCGGTGCTCCGTGCGCAGAAGGATCTAGAGCAAATGGCTGACTATACTCGCAGGTTTACTTTGGCAAGATCGCTCGAGGCGTATGTTCCCCTTTAATACCCCCAATTTTCATAATGTGTTGACCTTTGTATAGACCAGCGAGGACCAGCTCCGAGAGTTTGTTGAGTCTGCGGGCGAGGTGTAAGCTACCTTTATGAACGCGCTTCCTTTGACTGACATGATTCCTTCAGTTCCATCCTTTCAATCCACGAAAAGACTACCTACCGTGGCTATGCTTTTTTCGCTTTCGCTACCTATAAGGACATCGAAAGCGCGAAGAAGGCCGTCGAGCTTAACGGCAAGGGTGAGCTCTTCTCATCGGACGTTATCATGTCTAGCTTCTAATTTACGTACACTAGAACTCAACGGCCGGCCTGTGATTGTCGAGTACGGCAAATCTGAAGAGGAGGCTGCTGTCGACCGTGAAGCTAGGATTGAGAAGCGCAAGGAGGCCAGGAAGGCGAGGGATGCCAAGAAGAAGGCTGAAACCGTTGTTGCTGGTGCCACCGAGGGTGAGGTCCAGGCTGCTGAGGGTCAACAGGAGGGTGAGGCCAAGGAGGCGGCTCCTAAAGCCAAGAAGTCTAGGGCCAGGGTATGTCAAGTCTTCTATTGGCATTTTAATATGCTTATTGACAATGTCATGTAGAAGCCCAAGCGACGCCAGCCCGGAGAGGGTGACGACGAAGCTCATGAGGACGAGGAAGACGCCTCCAAGGCTAGGATTGATGCGGAGGCTAGTGACGAGGCTGGTGAGGCTTCTCAAGAGAAGGCTGTCAAGCCTAGGCAACCCAGGAAGCCTCGAGTGAAGAAGCTCCAGATCTCCGAAGAGGACTCCGAGGTACGTGCTCTTTATCGCATGAAGCCGCTGGCGCAAGACCAACATGAGACATAGGCCACCATTTTTGTCGCCAATCTCCCCTTCTCTGTCGACGACGCCGCTCTTACCTCCATTTTCAACAATCTTTCCATTCAGGTCAAAAAGGCCAAGGTCGCTGTCAGGACCTTCAGGCGAGGCAACGACAGGAGAGTCTCTTCCAAGGGCTTCGGTTTCGTTGACCTTGAGGATCCTAGCCAGCGAGAGGAGGCTGTCCAGAAGGTTGATGGTACTTTGGTCGAGGGTAGAAACATTACTGCCAAGGTCGCCAAGGTGATGAAGCCCATTGAGCAAGAAGCTGCTGCTGCCAATGAAGAGAGCCAGCCTAACGCTCTCACTGCTGAGAACATCGAAAAGGTAGATGCCTCCGGGTGAGCGGGAAGGGAGGCTCCCATCAATTTGTGTCGAAACTGACGTCCGATCTGTCACAGGCCTAGTGGCGGTTGGTAAACGATATTGCCGTTCCACGATTGCACCTAAAGACATGCCCTTTGTATTATCGCCTCAAATAACGTTCCAATATGCCCTTAAATGTGGCTTTCTCAAATCAAAAAAAAAGAGAAGTAAGAAGATATGTTGCCAAGGATGAAGAGTATAAATGCATATACTCCCCTTGTACTTCTCCACATTTGCTGCACTTTCTCACATGCTTTATATACATCTAGGCTAATCCAGTTTACATTGATCAACTTCTTTACGCATCTCCAGTCTTTTCGTGTCATTGCTCGCCTTTGTACAACTTGAAGTGTAAAGGCAATCGCGAGCCCTTGCTCCACAAAGTGTTGGCCACAAATGGTCGGTTACTCATCCTAAAAGGAGGATCAGTCATCTTCTCCTTATGTCTCGATCTGATAAGAAAAGTTACTGACATGTTCCATCTAAAAATATGCTGCCCTTCAACCGGCTCAATTTCAAACTCCCGCAGTAAAGTAAAGATGACCGTTTTGATCTCCATGACCGCCAACTTGTATCCTATGCATCTTCTCGGACCATCGATAAAGGTCATAAAATTTGGCCAGATGCCTGGACCTTCTGGAACGTAGCTTGGTACGGCATCTCGTCTGGCTGAGAATGTCGCAACAGGATTGGAAGCCAGGGTCAGTTGGTCACTAAAGGCAGCAGGTTGCGATGTTGAAATGAAACGGGAGGGGTCAAATTCTTTGGCAGTTGGACCCCAGATGTGTTCGGAAGTATGCAGATGTTCAATCGGGACATGGACCTATTGGCAATTCGGGGATTCATTAATCCAACCCATCAAGGACGAAACAAGGATTAAATACGAAACAGGAATACTAACCAGCTGTCCTTTTTGGATATGTATATCCGTCCCAACCTTTCCATTTGTCAAAGTGACAGGCTCCGCCAGGGGTATGATATCATCCTTCTGGGCCTGCCTGACAGTTCCTGGAAGAGAAGGATTGATCCTCATGATCTCCTTTACGACAGCATCGAGATAGGGAAGTTCGTCAATCTGATCGAATGGGAGGTTATCACCGCACTCGAAGATCTCTGCGCGAAGGCGCGATTGAACATCTGGGTGACGGGCGAGGTCGTATAGTCCAAAAGAAATCGTGCCGCTGATTATTAATCTCCGAGCCTTAGTCATATTTCGTAAGGTAGATCGTATGGCCTACTCACGCAGTAGTCTCAGACCCAGCGAACATAAACGTAGACAGCTGACCAGAGATTTCATGATCTCGAAGTTTATCTGCAGGGCTAATCTTTCGAGACATATTATGACGGACTACAAAGAGCTTCAATCAGCTCCTTTAATAAAATTTATTGAGAAGATGCTCACGCATAAGGGTTAGTAAGTCTCTCCTATCGGGAACATCGCCTTTCTTACTGTCCATGGTCAGAAGTTCTTGCTGGCGTTCAATCATCTTTTCCTTCGCAAACTTCTCTAGAGAACCCATGGCGTCGTTCACTCTTTTAGTGTTCTCACTTGGCTACCATACCCGTGAGCATTTACACTTAAAACATACCAATGGAAAGCTATTATTCGTACCCATATCCTATCGACCAAGGGCCATGTCAAACTCAAAAGCATCCTGATGCCCATTGCGCCTGGGCAGAGAAGCTGCATTTGTTCATATTTGTGGAACAGCTTCCCACCGGAGCCTTCCCAATCAGCGATAGAATCAAACTGATGGTCAACGCCAATGGACCCAATGAGATCGAAAGTGCATCGCGAAGCAGCAGAGTAAACGTCGACTTCGCGACTGCCAGGAGGGAGAGTACGGTTAACGGGAGAATAAGGGTTGCTGGCAGTCGGATTGGCGCAAAGGTTGAGAAGTATATCTCGTAACTATGATATCTGATCAGTACCGTTGAAACAGCCAACATAGCGAATGGCTTACTTGATTAGATTTGTCTTGTACAATCTGGCCCATTGACTTCAGTCCCCCCATGGAAAACAGCTTCTGCGATACCTTTCTCTGCACTTTATGTCTCTCACCTTCGGCAACGATAAGGCCCTCCTTCATGTATCGTCGGACAAGGTCTCGAAGCAGGTCGGACTTGGTATAGATGTTGGTATGCTGCAGTACATGGCTGAGAGCACGAGGGTCGATAGTGAAGATACGATGGTGCACGCCAAATGGACCACGGACCATAAATGTTGAGCCGTAGGTTCTGATCCATTGATGAACTTCAATACCTTGTAGGCTGATATATCATGTAAGCTGGGAACGTCATAAATGGCCAAGACCCTCGCACTCACTTCATGATCTCCCCAATATGGCCTTGGGAACCGTTCCCTCCTGGTGGGCATGGCACATTCTTTAATGCCGATGTGAAAGACTTGTACACAAACACATGAAGCAACCAAACAACCAATATGACTAACGCCAATAGTATACTTCCTATCATTGTGGGAGGCTGAAATGATAGCTGCTTCAGCATCATCGAGAACGTTAATGGTGTACCGAGTCGACAGATGATTGAAGCGTAATGGGACTAGCCGAATGTCCTATGACCTAATGTCAATCGATCTATATGTCTTCATCAGCTATCAGGTGTTTGGAGTTGGTCCGCCAACCAAAGGGTCCGACTTCCAGCGAAGCTAAGTATCCAAAGAACCCACGCTTATTCTCCTCTTTTTTGGTTTATGTAGAAGAAAACAGATTGATAGATTCATAGCATATACTTTGGTAGAGCCAGGTGAAAGACGATGGCAGGAAGAGTAGGCATAGCCCGAGTGTTTGTTGCCATAGCCCGTAGACATATGCGTGGTACGTTGTATGATTACCCCGTATTCCAGGGTGTTGTTTCGGGGACAAAAAAGAAAAGAAAAAAAAAAAAAACATTTGTTGGTCATGTTGATTTAGCCCCTTTTTTCGAGCACATCCAGTTGTAATTTTAGATTACTTCCGATGGAATGATAACGACATAACGTTAAAGCTGACATCTGACCGTCTTCTGACATAGGACAACGGGAAATGGGTAATGGGCGCGCTGGCTGATCTTCTACATTGATACCACTAGAAGACGGCGGATCTCGAGACAGTGGAAGAAGAGTGGGGAAGGGAAGATTGGATAGGTTAACGCAAATGACCGAGGGTGGGCGTCGGACGCGTCTAACCAAGGGACGTTTCGCGTTCAAGTCTATTGTCTTTTCAGGGCGATAAGGACAGCCCAAAATACTGGCTCACCATTTTCCTGAATTTCAGCACACCGATGCATGGACTACAGCTTACATATTTTTAATCAAATATAGATGCAGGCAGATGCAAAGAGTGTATAATTGGCAAGGTAAAATTCAACATGCCGAAAGCCAAAAATGGACATTCGAGAAGCCACAGATCACAGATCAAGATTGATCGGAGGCGCGTCCAACTCCTGGGCCTCTGCTCGCTGCCCACCCAATTTCTCTTTCCAATTCAAAATCCTTAATGCGATAGGCCTTCTACCAATTAATCTTTCCAGCATCATCTAACCCAAATACACCTATTATCGCTGTCGGCCAACCGATAACCACCACTTGGCTGTCCTGGCTCTTGCTCATTGATTATACTTGCTTAATGCTTGAAGTTATTGGTTTGCGATGCTCTGCCGGAAAGAGTACCGAACGAATCAGTCGATACCGCCTTGTCTTCTATGTATACAAACAACAATTTAGTCAGCCCCAATAATGCATGCCATCTTCAAAATTTGACGCTATCACGTGCCAAAAAGGTCCTTCTGTCCGGCATTCGCAGTCATCGGTGGGCTAACTTTGTCAAAAGCTGAACTGGAAGATATAGGCGGTCTACAAATTTCCAATCACCAGGGATGCGGCCAGATAAAGGCGTCAGCATTCGTTATCTGCAACGATTCGATCCCCCTAAAAACAGCTGTTTCAAATCTATGTTGCGACGACGGTAACGCTGGTACATCTATTTAAAGCCGCTCGACGCATTGACCCTGTCATTTGTGGCAGACTGAGACATGAGATGGAGCGTCAAGACCTTAACATGCACAACGCGCTCAACGACAGCGCAAAGCGGCTTTACGACAACAATCCCCGACACGCAGGAAAAAATGTAGACGACGACTTACACTGGAGTGCCCTTACGCTGTTCAGGAGGTATGACCTCTGCACCGGCACCTCCTGGGGCATACTCAGGGGCCACGACGTAGTATCCGGTAGCAATGCCTGCAAGTAACGAAGGGTTAGCAATGAGAGAAGTAGGCCAAAGGATGGTATAAAAATCCAAGGCAGGCGCGGGATTCGATGACCCTGGCTGAAAATACTCACCGGCGGTCACCGCGAGAAAAGCAGGTACTAATCTTTGGAAATTACTCATTCTAATATATGTGCGCTTTGCTCTGTAGGCTGTGCTGAAGCGATACGGTGTCGTTTTGTATTGATGGCAGCTGTACAAGTTCGTTCGCGACTAAGGACCGTCTGCACCAACGGCGGACAAAAGTCGGAAAGTCCTCATCAAAACGATGACGGGGAAGATTATGAGGCGGCGAAGTCCATGACTTTATCCTTCGTTGACCGACCACTCACGCAGCCTAATAATAAATGTCGGAGATTCCTTCGTTCTGCATTATTATTGTAAAATTACATATTCGCGCCATCTGGGCACAGTAAAGAGCCATTCATTTGGGTCGAAATGCGCCTTTCGACAATCCTATCGAAGTCGTCTTCCTCCTCCAGCCGTTGGCTTACTCGTCAGTCGCGCGATCCTTACGTTCGTCAACGTGCCGGAACTTCATCTTCTTCTTCCCAACCATCGTACCGCTCTCGCTCTTCCTTCAAGCTCGTTTCTCTTGCCAACTCTCATCCTATCCTTTCAAGGGAAACTAAATCAGTAGTCGATCTCGGTGCCGCTCCGGGCGGATGGTCGCAGGTGGCCGCCCATTTGTTAGGAGTTGATAAAAAACCGACCTCCAAGCCTCGAGTATGGGCGATTGATATCTTGCCCATGGACCCTATCCCGGCAGTTCAAACCCTTCAAGGTGATTTCCTTTCCTCCTCGGTTAGAGAAACTTTGCGGTCTCTAGTAGGTGCCCCAGAGTCGGGAGGAGGGGTCGATACCGTCTTGAGCGATATGATGGCGCCCATGACGGGCGTGAGAACGAGAGATGTGGGATTAAGCTTGGAGTTGTGCGCGGCTGCGACACTGTTTGCCAGGGGTGTTTTGAAACAGGCAAGTAAGGAAGATGAAGTCAAGGTTGTCAAGGGGAAAAAAGTCTGGCCTGGCGGAAATCTCGTGTGAGTTTCGGAAGTTCTTATCTGGGCTAAGTAATTCGCTCATGCCACATACCAGGATAAAATTTTTTGCCCATCCGGATCTTGACGAGTTCAGGAAACTTGAGCTAGACCAATGGTTTGGCAAAGTGGTAGTTGAAAAGCCAAAGGAATCTCGAAGTGGTAAGTAGTTATACCCCCCATTATCGGCTTGCGAAAGGTGAGCTGATCAGTATCATGCTAGAATCAAGTGAAGTCTATTGGGTCTGTCTAGGATTCAAGGGCGACCCTGCTCTTAGGTGACTGGAGCCCATTGGAACACTTTATGCGATTGAGACCTGTATGCCCGTGGCAGTTGACCTCCGGATTGTTGGGAAAAACATCCATCCTGTTGGTCCTTTAAGTGCGATTTCCACAGATGCGTTTTGTTCACAATCGTGGAGAGCTCGAATCCCGACCGGAAGAAAAGGTTTACAATGTGTGCCGGTGATATCTTGATGATCCTCAAACGGCACTTCAGGCGAGCCATGGAGGCATGAGCGGACTTATTCCATCGTTGTGTTAGCAGGCTTGATAGCAACCACGCAAACGGAAATATATTCATGCATTTCAGTGGGGTTAACCCTGTCATTAATAATGATTCTCATTCGAGGTGCGCCGAACGAAAATAGCTGTTCCACGTCTAGGACAACCGTTTGGAATTTAAGAGCAGAAAAACGTATCTTCGGGATCTGGATATCAGATTGGTACTTTTTTATATCTGTCTTACAATTTAATGTCGCCTGGTAGATGTACTTTGATGTGACAACTTGCTTGACTCGGAGGCTGATGGAGCCAAATAATAATTAGCCCGTTTCGATGAAATTCGCGTCGCAACTTAATTCTTAGACGGAATCAAATTTCGCTAACTCTGTAACTAAGTCAGGTCTTAACTTTTATATTTGGAACGGGCTTTATGCTACGAATATTTTCACATGTCAAAATGTGAAACTGTCCCGATCGCTGTGCGTTACAGTCCGCTAATGAGATGATATGTATACGCCATTCATCAATTTAACGATGGACGGACGGAACGAAGGCTGTTACTACATGTCTAATTGTTGTCTGTACTATTCAAACGCCGGCTCAAGGAATGCTTCTTTTCCTGGAGCATTATGTAATATGGGCACATCGACCGGTTCGCATTTTTTGCTATTCACTACACAGTATCCATGCGGTTTTTATCATTCAATATTGCTAATGATACGATATGGCGGGGTATGGGAATGGAATGAAGATTAAACGAAAGTAACAGAAGTAGGATAAGGTTGAGATCAAGATGAGAGGTGGATCTGCTGTTTGCTCCAAGAGAATAAAATGTTAAGAATCCATTCTAATCGACTTTGATGGGCTTGAAAGCTAATTGGGGGACAGGACCGTCGGCTTCTTGCCTATAATAAGTGCTGCAGGTTAACGAATCTTGTCGTATCCATGGGCATTGGAATTACGTACTCTTCCTTCTCCTGCTTCTTTTGGTCCAACTCTCGCTCTATCAAATCATCCATCTCGTCCTTGTTCGCGCTAAAAAGCCCATCAGCTCACATCTCCATAAAGACTGGATACGGATATTTGAACTTACAAAGGCCTAGGGCCCAAGGTCAACCTCATATCCTCCCTAGTGATAACCTCCTTCACTAATAGCAACTTCGCAACTTTCTCCACATCCTCCTTATGCTCTGTCAAAAGCCTGGTCGTCCTGTCATGCGCCTCGATCACCATCTTCTTCACAGCCTTGTCCAAAGCCTCGGCGGTAGCCTCTGAGAAGGGCTTCTGGAATCCCTCCCCTTGCTGATCACGACCTCCATAAGAAATTGGCCCAATCGCAGGGTCCATACCATAATTGGCACAGACTTCGAAAGCCATCTTGGTAATCTTTTGGAGATCGTCCTGAGCGCCAGTAGTGATACGACCGAAGAAAATCTCTTCAGCGACACGTCCACCAAGGGTCATGGACATCCTATCAAGAAGCTGTTCGGTAGAGAAGAGGAATCGCTCCTTGGGAAGGTACTGAGCGTACCCCAAAGCACCGACACCACGGGGGATGATAGAAACCTTGAGCAAAGGATCCGCGTGTTCAAGGAACCAACCGCAGACGGCATGACCAGCTTCGTGGTACGCGACAGTCTTCTTCTCGTCTTTGCCCAACACACGGGACTTCCGCTCGAGACCAGCAATGACACGCTCGATGGCTCCGTCAAAGTCGGCTTCAGTAACGACCTCACCTCCGTGTCTAGCGGCACGTAGGGCAGCTTCGTTACAGACATTGGCAATGTCCGCACCAGAGAACCCAGGAGTAAGGAGGGCAAGCTTCTCGGCGATGCGCTCGATGGTAAGATCGGGAGCGAGAGTGATGGGCTTGAGATGGACAGCGAAGATCTGTCGGCGACCTCCAATGTCAGGTCGGTCAATGGCAATATGTCGGTCGAATCGACCAGGACGCATTAAGGCAGAATCAAGGACATCAGGTCTGTTCGTACCAGCCAAAACGACGACGTGCTCGTTGGTACCGAAACCGTCCATTTCGACCAAAAGCTGGTTCAAAGTGGATTCACGCTCATCGTTACCACCAAAGTTGCCACCCTTGCCACGGGACTTGCCGATGGCGTCGATTTCATCAACGAAGATGATACATGGGGCATTCTTCTTGGCGTTTGCGAACAAGTCACGGACTCGGGAGGGACCGACGCCGACAAACATTTCGACGAACTCAGAACCAGAGACGGAAAGGAAAGGCACACCAGCTTCTCCGGCGGTAGCCTTGGCGAGAAGAGTCTTACCGGTACCCGGGGGACCGGAAAGGATAGCACCCCGAGGAATTTTGGCACCAAGCTTCTCATATTTTAGGGGCTCCTTGAGGAATTTGACGAATTCCATGATTTCCTGCGAAAAGTCAGGTACAGTCCGCTTAAAATTGGCTGATTAACTCACCTCCTTGGCCTCGTCCATACCCGCCACATCTTTGAATCTCACAGAAACCTGCTCGTCTTTGTTAAACATCTTTGCTCGACTTTTTCCAACACCGAAAATACCGCCACCGGGCCCACCACCGCCCATAGCTGATCCTCCTCTTCTGGCCATCCAAAGCAACAAACCAGCGATCAATAAAGTTGGTGCAAAGTGCATGATTGTCTGGAATGTAGAGATTTCTTCTCGATAAGAGACGGGGACACGTTCGGCAGGAGGGATACCGAGTTCGTCTTGAGAGGCGAGAAGAAGGTTTTCAAAGGCTTCAAGTGAACCGATGGTGAATTGGTAAGGGGCCGGGCCATGAGAGGGCGAAGGAAGACTTCCGGACCCAGTGGGGTTGGTCTGTTGAGGCTGACCGGAGAGAGGGTTGTGCAGATGAACTCGAACTTTGTTTCGGTTAACGACTTCGAGCGAAGAAACGAGACCTCGGGCGAGCAAAGAGTTGCGGCTAACGAAATTGAGCTTGCGGATCTTATGAAAACTTGTGATACTCACAACTCCTGCCATGTAATCTCCTTGGTCCTTACATCATCCGGAGCCGTCATACTCCACAACGCATATGTACTGACAGCCAACAGCAACAACTGATTGGGTGTCATACCACCAAAACCACCGGGTTGCCCTCCAGGTCCACCAGCGCCACCACCACTTCCTCCACTTCCGCCACCTCCACCGGTTGTTACTCTTTTACCAGCCTTCCCACTCAACTGCTCACTAAGCTTGGGCCTTCGAGGCTCATCCTGTTCTTTCTGGTCTTCTGGACGGTTTTCTTCACCTTCCAAACCTGGAAGACCGACGTCAGGTTTTTTGGGTAATGAGGGTCCAGAAGGTGGACCAACTCCAGGAGGTTTAGGAGCAACTGTAGTGCCTTGCTTTCCTGCTGAGCCTCCGAAGACCGACTCGAGACCTGGTGGAGGTGGCGGATTTCGAGATGGCTTGGGTGAGCCGGGAGTGGCGTATGTTCTCGAAAAGAAAGGGCGTGCGAGGGCGCTGTACCGTGGTAAGCGACGTAAGCTTAGCGCTCTTAACGACATTTGTGTTGAGTGGCGTGAGGAAGGAACGAAGAAGGAAGAAATAAGGATGGAAAGAAAGATGAGATCAGACTCGCAACTTCGTCGTTGTAGAATTACGCGGCGTGTTCCGGAATCTGCTACAACAGAAAGAACGAAGACAGACGATGAACTGACCTTGCCGGCCGGCTGTTCACCGATCTGCCACAATCTGCCACACGGCGAGCAAATCACCAACCATCGTAGCGGCCATTCGGTAATATAGGACGGCGACGGCCGAGACGAGAATCTTCCACGTCACTGCTAAGCGACGTCATACACCGGAAAGAATGGGCAGGCCTTGGAAGTCTGAGTCTTAAATCTCCTAAGTTCAAGAGTCAGGAGCAGTCACAGCCCAAATAGGCCCATCATGATCCGCTCGTCACTGTTATGGCTGACCATCATAGCCACCCTTGCGCTTCTATCCCTCACTCTCGCTGTCAAGTCAGAGGATTTTAAGCAATGTTCACAGACTTCGTTCTGTCGACGTCTCAGATCAATCGCGTCAAAGCAGGAAACTGCACCGAAGGGCACATTCAGCTCTCCATATTCTCTGGGAACAGCTGTTCCCATCCAAAGTGGCGGCTCTTGGAAGTGGCCTATTCAGTCGTCACTCTACCCCGAAATCAACTTTGAGTTACATGTCGATGTGCTCAAGGAAGGCAATGGGATTGCCCGCGTCAGGATTGATGAGGTAGGGTCTTCCACTCCTTTTAAAAGGCACGACGAAACCGCCAAATGGGCATTGCTCAATGCCGAACCTGATGTCGACCTTTCTGCCTCGCTCAAAACGGCCGATGGCAAGAGCGTCATCACGTATGGCCCTTCTTCGTCCATCTCTCTCGAAATTATCCACTCCCCATTGAAGATCACCCAATTGCGTAACGGCAAACCTGAGATCGTGTTCAATGACCGATCCCTCTTCCACATGGAACATTTCCGTGTTAAGGACGTGGAATCTGCTAAAGAAGTCTTGGGAGAGGGAGAGCAGACTGTTCTTGGAGGTGATGCCCTCGATCGCAGCTGGTTTGAAGAGTCCGATTCCGATGCTTTCCAGGAGAAGTGGAAGAAATGGGTCGACACCAAGCCCAAAGGGCCTGAGGGTTTTGCTCTCGACATCTCCTTCCCAGATGTCCAACACGTATACGGTCTTCCTGAACACGCTTCACCACTTTCACTTCCTGACACTGTCGGTCCTAACGCGTACTACTCTGATCCTTATCGTTTATTTAACGTTGACATCTTTGAGTACCTCGCCGACTCTCCCATGTCTTTGTACGGTGCTATCCCCTTACTTCATGCTCATTCCAAGACCCATTCTGTTGGTGTACTGAACCTTGTCGGCTCTGAAACCTGGGTTGACGTCCTTCACACTTCAACAGACGTCAAGACCCATTGGATTTCCGAATCGGGTATTCTTGACCTCCTCCTTCTTCCCGGTCCATCTCCCACCGATCTTTTCAAGCAATACGCCATTCTCACGGGACCCACTCCACTTCCTCCCCAGTGGTCAACGGCGTATCACCAATGCAGATGGAACTATAATGATCAAGACGATGTACTTGAAGTGGATGCAAAGTTCGATGAGGCGGATATGCCACTTGATGTCACATGGCTTGACATTGAGTATGCTGAGGAGCATAGGTATTTTGACTGGGACAAGAAGCATTTCCCTAATCCTAATGCTATGCTCGATTCGGTGGCTTCCAAAGGCCGAAAGGTATGTTTTGCCTTCACTTCATACTGGACAAAGCTGACTCGGAAAATCAGATGGTTGCTATTATTGACCCTCATATCAAGAGAACCGATTCTTTCAGGATCTACTCTGACTCCAAGGACCTTGACATACTCATCAAGAAATCTGATGGCAACAACTTTGAAGGATGGTGCTGGACCGGTAGCAGTGCATGGGTGGACTTTTTCAACCCAAAAAGTTGGGATTGGTGGACCAAGATGTTTGACTTCAAGATCTGGAAGGTGTGTTCTTGACGTCTCCATACTGTAACTGAGGGAATGGTAGGATAAGTGGTGGCTGACACTTAAAGCAGGACTCTACCAATGCGCTTTTCATCTGGAATGACATGAACGAACCTTCTGTTTTTGACGGCCCTGAAATAAGTATGCCTAGGGACAACATTCATGCTGGGGGATGGGAGCACCGAGATGTGCACAACATCAACGGTATGCTCTTCGTACGTATGGAATACCTTTGTCTTCTGTTTTGTACTCATTCTAATGTCGTTCATAGCATAACCAAACTTCCCAAGCTCTGATCAAGCGGGAAAACCCCCCTCAGAGACCTTTCGTCCTTTCCCGATCTTTCTTTGCCGGTTCTCAACGTTACGGAGCCATCTGGTGACTATACGTCAATATGACGACAACTGGAGGTATGCTGACATTGATATCAGGACCGGTGATAACCTTGGTGACTGGGAACACCTGGCTGGTGAGACAGCTATGCTCCTCTCTAACAACATTGCTGGCATGTCCTTCTGCGGCGGTACGTGCCTTTGTTCCGCAACGCTTATCTACCCATATTAATATTTCTTCATTCTGGCATAGCCGATGTCGGCGGTTTCTTTGGTAACCCCTCACACGAACTCCTTGTCCGCTGGTATCAAGCGGGCGCTTTCATGCCTTTCTTCCGAGCCCATGCTCACATCGACACCAAGCGCCGCGAGCCGTATCTCTTCGAAGAGCCCATCAGGGGCTACCTGAAGGACGCTCTGAGGTTGAGATACGCCTTGTTACCTGTTTGGTACAATGCTTTTAAGGAGGCCAGTGTTTGGGGCTTGCCCATTATGAGGCCGCAATACGCAGTCTTCCCCGAAGATGAGAAAGGTTTCAAGATTGATGATCAGTATTACGTTGGCGGGGAGGGGCTTTTGTTCAAGCCCGTTGTTCAGGAAGGCGCTGTGACGACCGAAGTTTACATTTCTGACGATCAGGTAGGTTCACACATGACTATTGTTTATGGCTAATATGTTTAAATATTTTTATAGCCCTATTATGATTACTTTACCCACCGCCTCTACCCTTCTTCCCCCCAAACCACTTTAACACTCCACACACCACTTTCCACTTTCCCCCTTCTCCTTCGCGGTGGTCACATCATCCCCATCCGTCCTCGTCCCCGTCGATCATCCCCTCTCATGTGGCAAGATCCCTTCACTCTCATCATCGCCGTTGGTAAAGATGGCAAAGCGAGGGGACAAATGTATCTTGACGATGGAGTTGGATACGCGTATGAAAGTGGGGAATTTGTTTGGAGGGTGTTTGAGCTTAATGGCAAGGTGCTTCAGTCAAAGTCACATGAAGAGGGCATAAAGAGTAAGGAAACAGGCATAGCTGTGTATGAGCAAGGAAACGCCTTTGCCGAGGCTGTCTCGCACGTCAAAATCAACTCAGTTGTCTTCTTTGGTTTGTCCAACAAACCGGCCAGCATCAAATCGAATGGTGTAGAGCTCGAGTTTGAATGGGAGGGAGGGAAGGATGCGAAGGGCAAGAAGGAGGGCAAGGCTAGTGAACTTAGGGTGAAGAACCCCGGTGTGGGAGTTGTTGATGACTGGGAAATTGTTTTAATATAGAGCAGTGTTATGAAAATACTCAGTAGATGTAGGATAACGAAGGAACGGAGGGGAAATTGTGTATAGAAGTTGAAGATATTTACAAATTATTATCAAATCAGCCTTTCACAGAAAGAACAAATGGAAGACTAACTACCATTGTTCTCAAGGGTTAGCTATGTCATGGTACCCTCGCTGTATTGACGGAGCCTATATATGCAGCTTGCTCGTGGAGGGGAAGATCGCAAGCGGAGATCATGTAATCTCCTTGTGGATAACTGTCATGCTACCTATGTCTGGCCATCACGACGCATGTCCTTGGCATGGTGTCCCCCTATTGTCAACAATTAGTTCGAATTCTTTGATTTCGAGTTGTTAATTGCTCACTCTGGCCCGTTCAGCCTGCGCGGCTCACAGAAATTCTTTCCCGTTCGAACGCGACATTGAATGGGGAATCAACTACTGTCGGTTGCAAAACGATTACTAGTCCCGACGGTCGATCATTCAAGATGTTTCTGAGGACGGCCTGAAGGGTGTTGAGGTGCCAGCGTGTAATCTACGGACGAATGAGGGAAGTGTTCGGTGGAGCTTGCGCGAGCAGGTAAAGTGTGCGATAGAGCCTGCACGAGCAAGCGCTTTTAATTAGCTTCCTACGGAATTGCCCAGCGCTATGATTAATGAAGCCCCCGTAAATGCAGAATCGCTTGTGAACACTTCGACCAGGGGGGATCATAGGAGGTACTTTTTACAGAAGTCCTTCGCTTTGGCCACTCTTATTGATTGCTGATTTTCATTCAGAGACAATCAGGAAGATCAAAAAGAAAATGCCTGACAAATGACCTTGGGGGTCGCCGCCAACGATGCTACCCGAGGAGATTAGCGGAAGCGCCACGAATTCAAGATAACTGGTTTTGTCATTTAACTGAAATGGTGCATATTGTCAACAACATTCTGACCGGAGACTTTGACGAAGAGATATCTTCCAAAAGGCAAAAGGTGATGTGTATATCTGATTGCAAGGAGAAGCTGACAGTGCCTTGATCCTTTGTAGCTTTGAAATTTCGTCAGCGCCGCTATCAGAAATGTGTAGAGGATGGCAAATCCGTCCAGATGAAAAGCAAGCCCATTAATGACGAACTGAGAGACCGGGTGGTCGAAGTGTCGTGAGACATGAAAAGAAGGCCGGCGGGCGAAAAGCGAAACGGCATTCAAACCGGAGTAGGAGAATTGTGATGGACTTTACCAGAGGCTCGACAAATGGCGCCAACACAAATACTTGAAATTCTATCCAACGATCACATTACTTACATGACTTCGACAACTACGGTTTAGAATTTCAGCCAACCAGAGGCCCCGGAGCAGTATGAGCATGCGTCCTTCAAAGTTGATATCGCCTTTGGCGATACATGGGATGCATTACCAGAGCTATTCAAAACCTGAGTTGCTGTTGTTAAGGCCAAAGCGAAGCAGAAAGCAGAGACGAGATCCGAGTTTTGTGTTTAACCTCTGGCTTAGGGCACGCTTTTTGGGATTTTGCTGCCCGCTACGCTTCAAGTATTCTGAACAAAACAACGAAGGCAGGTAATGTTGGGAATTGAACGTTTCGAATTGTAATTAACAGTGAAGACAATGTGAAAATTGGGGTTGTGAGGAGATTTCTTAGTTGACTGAGATTGAAGCATATTAAAGGGAGGACTACAAGGGTGAGTGCTCGCATTGCTTGTGCTTCGTTTACCGTAGATTTGTATTGCAATTCCGTGATTCCGTGTATGGCTTATTAACAACTGGAAGAGCACCCCCTGGACGCCTGCAAGGAACGAGACCTCCTTAAGCAGGCGTTACTCTCCGAAAATGGGATTCTGAGAAACCTCCACTTCCTCGAACCTAATGAGGTTGAAGATGTTCTGAAGACAGTAGCTGAAAGGAGGTCTGGATCAGCAGAAGATAATCAGGACGAAGATGATGATGTGTATGATGAATTCTTACTCCTTGCCGATGTCTATTATGGGAGCAAGGCGGAAAGACGGGATTGGGTGGCGATTGAAGCGTGGTAGTGGTCCCCTGTCGTAAGTAATTGACTGCCATGAGTTCTGTCACAGACACCAGCTGACCACACCAGCTGACTACTCGCCGTTGTCCCCAGATCCGCCTTGCTGTTTGGACCGGCTATGAAAGTTGGTTGCAAGCCCAAGACAAGGCGAAACGCAGGTCAACTCCTGTCTTCCACCTGCCTTACAAATACCACGGCACTATCTCCATGGGTTTCCGCCTCGCGTCCGGTCCAAGCAGCCTCGAAGACATACGGGACGGTCTCTTCCATCCAACAGCTGCGTACACAAAAGGCATGATCGACTGGGAGGCGGCGCAGAAGGTGATCTTCTCCCTCATTCCCTTTCTACGGCGATTGTTCGAAACAGAAGCTGCCTGACGGGACTTCTGCGGTCATTTTTGACCCCCAGGGGAGTAGGATACTTAATGGAGGATTTAAGAGCCCTGTTTACGCAGGCCTTAATGCTCCACCGGAGCACCATCGACTTTGGGAGGAAGATCCCAACGAGTATGATAGACCCATAGCTTCGATATACAGTTTGGCCTCGCTGACACCTATTCCGCAATCAGGTATCGTGCTCGTAGGGAGAACGACTACCCCGAGCTCCCTCACATAACGGGTTTTCCTGGGTATTTCTTCCTCCCGGAGCTGGTCGTAGATGAGACTAACATTGACGAGGCCAACAGGCTACTATTCATTAGCCCAATGCTCGTCAAAGTAAGTCATAATTCACCTAGGAGCAATCACTGATTCTTGTCAGGTCTGTAGGGTCCTTCTCATCAGCGCTTCCCAAGTAGATGCAAAACTGGGAAAGGGGTTAAAGGGACGACCGGCAGTGGCCGGACAGAAGCTCAGTTTCCATTGGCGGCATATTCTATATGTTGCCGGTCTTGTGAGTCATTAAAACAACCTTACACCAACTAATAATATTTGGTCATAGCTGGGCCATGCTCATTCTACTGTCCAGACTGTCGGGCAGTCCAACAAACACATAATGGAGTACACCACTCTCCATTATGATCTTGTCGACATCATGACAAGTCTCTCTCCGGACCGTATGAACCACTTGGTGACTACCTACCAACAGTGAGTAGAAGACATAGTTGTTATTTATTAGGGTCATCAGATGCTGAGATACTATAATTCGCAGAGAAATATATGGCAGCGAGAATGTGGATCGGCGACGAGCCACAGATCTCAATGCTCAGGCCCGCCCGGCAATGTTCGGAGTTTAAAAACTCCATTTTGTACATTTGTCTGTTGTAACCATACGGCTGAGTATGGCATGCATCTTGTCTGGCTGCATCAATGAACTTGCTATGCATAAATGCGATAATACTGAATGAACCAACAATCGGCCACAGGCATCAAATCAGGGATTGAATGATCATAAGCCGCACTGCATGATCAAATAGCCAATTGCCTGATCATGATCCCTATTGCATGACCATGCATTATTGTCATTGATCATAATGCATACATTCCAGGATCATGCGTCACATGTACCATGATTAGGCAGAACAGCCATCCGATCTTGCATTTTGCCATATGATCGTGTCTCTCAAATTACATGATCATGCATTTCGTCCTTTGATCAGGCAACCGCATAATATGATCGCGCATGATCGCGCGTCTCGAGTGAATTATCAGTTGGCTACTCAACCTGATCAGGGTGTCTTTCCATATGGGACTTGATCTTGCATGATCAGGCAAAACAATACTTCATCGCGCCTGATCGCGTTAGATCGCAGCTTTGCGGGGGCCTGTTGATGTATGATAGGGAACTTGTATACGCGTAATAGAAAAAGCTAACCCCTCACTTTAAGTATCCATTACAAAATTCGAACCCGCGTCATCAACCAAAAATTCAAAAGGCCTTCATGGTGTTTTGTCTTTGTGGGAGCATTCTGGAGTCTCATAAAAAAAACACCATCGACAAATAACTGAAGCACACTCTATACAAAGAAAGATGCCCCGCTTACCACCCCTTCCTCCAACACCCAAATTCACAACGTACTTCCCCGCCCGTCTGCTCTCTATCTCCCCCAACCCTGTCCTCATTCGCAAAGCCCCTGGCCGCATCCTTCTCGCCAACCCTTCCCTCGGAGATGATTTCGTTCGTGCCCTTGGTATCAGGGAGGGGGAAGTCATTGTGGAAGGGTATGCGGGTATGGGTGGATTGACGAGAAGTCTTGTGACGGGCGGCGATGCGGTCAGGGAAGGAAAGGAATGGGAGGAGGAGAAAAGGTTGGAGAGTATACGGCCAGGTGAGAAGGGAAACGGGACGGAACTTCCAGCATGGATGGAGGATCTTCCTGTGATGAGCGGATACCAATCTCGTTCACCAGCGCCTCGTATACCGAAACTTGTCGTGTCCACCGAAGGTTCTGTAGAACTTATCCAAAGGGGGCTGGATTACGATAAAAGCCCCCATAAAGCGTCACTGAATGATTACAAAGGCCGACATTCAGATTCAAGTATATCCAACTACATTGCCAAAGAAACTCCCATCATTCCTTCGCCGCATAAAGACAACTTGCTGCTGTCACACTCTACAGTTTATGTCTGGCAGGCGATTCCCTCAATTCTTGAACATCCCACTGTGAATGCGGCTTTACCAGTGTATGACCCTTCCGCAGCGCCCGGATCACAAAAGAAACGACCTTGGAGTGCACCGCCTCCGCCTATAACTCTCGTCGCCCAAGTGCCGAATAGTTCGCTGGGTGAGCAGCTTGTGAGTCAGTGGGTTGGCAGTGCGGCGGGTGAAGAACACAAGAGAAGTTGGATATGGGAGTATGGGAGGGTTAGGATAGCTTTGCTTTGTGGCAAATCGCTTTATGATGTAAGTGAATCTCATCAGGCGGTCTAGACGAAACAGGGCTAACGTCCTATATGAAGAGGTTGATGGCGCGACCAGGTGACAAAATTAATTGTAAATTATCCATCTTTGCCAATGCCTTCTTTCACATTACCCCTCTCCCGCCTTACCACCACGTCAACAATATCGATAAACACTCTAAGCAAGTGACTGAATCAGCCAAAGCGCGCAAGCCACCCAAGGTTAAAAAGTCTACTGTGCCAGCCAAAGGCATGACTGAACCAGAACCCTTACCGGAGGATATCTTGCTTCCTCCTCTCGGAACCAAGACCAAGACCCTCCACAGCGATTTCTATCCTGGCTCTTATGCTTCAGGCGGATCTCTCGACCGCCCATTATTACTCGGTGTCCTCCTCACTCCTAAACTCCAATCGCCCATCCTTGCCGCGCAAAAGGATACATGGGATTACGTCATCCGTCGTCTATTCGTCAGAGATACAATGACTTTGGAAGACAGCATCAATAATCTTGCAGTCGGTGCTGAGTCTTTATTACCGGCCATAGAGGCAGAGGAGGGAAGAGGAGTACCTGTGAATAGGAAGAGGGTGATTAGGTACCTTGATGTGGAGGAGTGGGCGAGGGTGGTGGATGTGTTTGATAATTGGGCCTTTAGGCCAGAGGTGAGTGATGTTTCGCTTCCTGGACCGGCAAGGAAATATTGATAGCTCCGAACAGAACCTCATTTTAGATACATTGATAGGCGAGGACGCTATTCGCTCTATCGGAAACGACTAAACGATACATTCAAAATATTAGAGGATAGACGCTCGACACTCACACTCGGCATATTCATCTTCATGGTATATCATTATATGGACAATTCCGGCATTATTAGGATTTATGCACCCCTCTGTTGTGACCTGAATTTGCCTTAAGCATCCTGTCCTTAGCGGATTATGTCGACCGATGAATGCCGATGGCGATGGTGATTCGTGATGAATGATGGGCTGATGATGCCTTTACGCCCGGCGACGCACTAACAACAAGAAACCACAGCAAAAGCAAAACAGGCTATGGATTTCCCGAGCGCACATCAAACATCACCACGTTCCAATCTTAACTGCCCACCGGCGATCCCTCCGTAGTCCATTAGGCAACATGCGAAACGCCCCTTCCCATTATGTGCCACTTGTTCAAGATTCAAGAAGGTCCAAGCGCCGGGAGAAAGAGTTATGATCCGGCAGTAAGGGCAGGGGACATGGGTTCGTGGGTGAGCCTGTGCAGATTCCGATCAGCGCCTCGTGCCCGCCGTCGCTCTTTTCCCGGGAATCCTAAAACAAGGAACGTTACTCTATGCTCTAAAGCCTAAACCCGGTCATCGGCAAAATGGAAACAGGGGAACACGTTCCCCAACCTACAATTCACCCTTAGCTCCTCATGGCGTAGGCGAGGTATTGCCAGTTATTATAACACTTTGTTGTCCTATAGAGACCGCTTAGCAAGCGGCTCATTGTTCGAGACGTGAGAAGGGACGGTGGCTAAGGGGAAAGTGGCGGTGAAAGGCGGCAAAGGGGCGTGTGGACATGCACAAGGGCTTGGGTAAGCTGGCGCTTGTACGAACCTGCAACGACTGATGCGTGATATTTTGGATGATGCCTCAAATAATCATACTGGAAGAGATATATGCCATCTCATCCCCATCGCCTTGCATGATAACTTTGTTTTTTTTTCAACCCTTATACTGATTGCTTTATAGACAGCAGCGGGATACAGCTCAAGTCCTCTCGCACCAGCCAACGGACTTCCTTTCACATCCCAATCGTCCCAATCGTCATTCTTGCCTCTTTGATCTCAAACTATCGAGGTTTCTCTTCGATATTTTTTGGATCGTCTCACAGTGTCAGCGGCAAGACCCCAGTTGAACGCTTCTAAACAAACATCATATACCTTCCATAGATGGAGATCCTCGGGGAGCACATCGACTTGATGCACAACACCTACAGCACTCAATTCAAACTGTGAGACTTCAGGTCTTGTCCTTTTTTTCTCACTGTCTTCTTGGCCTGTGCCATCCGGAGCCCCCCCAAAAACGGTGAGTTCCATCCCACATCCTTAATTCCATTTCACATCCTTAGTTCCATCCCACATCCTTCCTTCAATCTGTCACTTATGCACCACTCCATTATGCTCCTTCCTTTCATGGAAAGTAATATGTCACGGTGTTGATTTGCCTCGAGATGTGGGTATCATACCTGCTGCGAATACTTGCTGCTTCTTTATCCTTCTTCTTTTCTTTCGTCTTGGGTCCTCCATATCTCCTTATACATCCAACTTTACGCTTCGATCTGCTTTGGTACTGATTCTGCTATTCCTATAGCACCAAACCTCGCTGTAGCTCCTTGTTGGCTTATTGCCTGATTACTGGCTCAGTCCATCACGCAAGACTTCATGAATTCTTTTTTTTACCTTCCTCCACCTCGTGAGCCCAACTTGGCTCTTTTTCAACCATCGTCCTACCCATCACCATCGGCGTTTCTCTTTGGCAGACCCAACCTCCCACATCATACCTTACCTCATCATCAACGCAGCAACAGCAATGGCGGTTCTTACCAACCACATAACAGCCCAGCTATATTAGAAGGCTGGGATCCCAAGCTACCTGTTTCCCAGTCTAGAGCTTATGTCTCCCCCGACCCATCTCCTAGCGAGGACGCCTTCCCATCACCTAACGAACATCGTCATTCAAACGTTAACCAACATGCGCAATCACATTCACAATCAAATCAATCAAAACAGCCTGTTTTTGTTCCAGCAGCTTACTCAGCGGCCCCCTCATCGCCATCCATGCGCAAAGTATTGTTCCCACACCATCATGGATTAATAGGGTCTTCAAACATGCCTGCAGGGAACGCTGGTGTCAGAGATGGAGGGTTGCATATCAGTATGGAAGAAGGTGATATGACTCCTGAGATGGATCCATTCTACAATCCTATTATGCCTCCGCCTCAGCAATCGTCGAAAAAGAAGAAGGCCAGGAAGACAGAGGGAAAACAACCGACGTTCTTGACAAAGCTTTATTCGTGAGTGATCAATATACTCATAGACTGTCATAGGCGACTAACGAGTCTTGCAGGTTATTGTGAGTAGAACTTGGTGAGGCATAAGTGAAGTTAGCTGACCCCGGACGTGTCAAGATCTCAACCTGAATACAGCCATGTCAGTTCCGCCTTGCATTCAAGATTACAGAACAGAAATTGATGCTAGCCGCAGATCATCCGATGGGACGAAGCAGGTGAATCAATAATCATCGAGAATCCTGAAGAGCTTGCAGACAAGGTCCTACCTGTGATATATCGACAAAGCAGGTTCGCAAGCTTCTCACGCCAGCTCAACGTAAGTTTCACTCCTGTTTCAAAGGATAAGGCTGATGGGATGACAGATCTACGGGTTCAACAGAAAGCTTAGCTTGAGAAATGTCGAGAAAGGCATCTGTGACCCCGATGCCAGCAGTTGGTGTAAGTAACCCTTTACCGCTGCACTAGATCACCACCTGAACTCACGTTCAAACGTAGCTCACCCGTTTCTCCGGCGGGACTCGACCAAACAAGAGATTCTCTCGTTCAAACGTCGCGTTCCTCCTCGCCCCTCTCAAGCCCAAAAACGTCGAATGTCAATGGGCCTTGGCATCGGCATCAACCCATCTTCTGTCGGCCCCCCCAACCGCGAAGATCAAGCTTCACCCACATCTTCCGAACGTACGCTTGATTGGCAATCACCTCCCGACCCTTATCAACATCACCTCCTACCTGACGTTGATGAGGAGGCACCGTTTGTATTTCCAACAAGGGATTACTTTGGTACGGCCGGTTATGCGCCTATAGCGTACCAAGGATGGAAACATAATGATACAGTGGCAGGGAGTGTACAAGGTGTGATGGGACAAGTGGAAGAGCAATTTTCGCCTACGACGTCAATTCATTTCGATTATGGAACACCACCTGATAGAGATGGGTTGAATGGGTTTATGGCGTCGAGTGAAGTCCAGCATGGCGAAAGTCCAAAGGGACTTGCGATCAGTATCCTTCGCTCATCGTGCCCTCCTAACCATCACACTCAGCAGCAGATCCAACCATCTCTCCTACTTCCATGTCAACCAGCATCTTTTTCTTTACTCGCCCAGAAATCACCAATGAAACTTGTTCCACAGAGCGCGCCGGCCAATACAGGCTCGTTTCCCATTCCTATAAGGGTGACGCAGCAGCATGTCCGTACTCGGAGCGTACAAGGTGAACTCCCAAGTGCTATGTTATTTTCCCCATTCGGTGAAGAGTTGGGGGAAGTCCCTGAACCTGCGGGATTTTCTCAGAGTCTCAATGGTACGAGGGGTTACAGACATCAAGCGGGAAATATGGGCCCGCCTGCTATCCCGGCAGCGCCGACTTTTGATCCTTCTGATCCATCTACCTGGGCTCGACGCGGGTTTATAGACCTCACCACTGCAGTCTTTTCCAACCCGCTCCCATTCAACCCGGTACCAACTTCTGCAAGGGACGCAACCTCGCCCCACTCTTTACCTACTAGCCTGAGTTCCTTGCACAAACAGCAGACTGCGTCACCCTCGGAATTGATGGATCAGTCAATGAGCTCTGCACTGAGTGATGATTCGCCGTCAACGGCCTCGCCAGGGATATATCAGTCGGGATTTTCGCTGCCTGCCTATCCACTGCCTTCTTTGCAGAGACACATCTCGTCGCTTAACCCACCTGCATGTACTCACTCCAATTCGACTGCGAACATGAGCCCCAACACTGGTCTCGGAAGGTCGCCTCACATAGCTAGGGAGAGCAATGTTCGCCTTTCAGCTATCATCCAGACGAAACAAGATCGACGGCAGTCGATCAATGCAAGCCCATACCCGTACTCGGCGCAGTCGCCAAGACAAAGGCCAGTGGCGCTTAATACGAGCGATAGCGCAGGTGAGAGCGGGTCTTGGACGGGGATGAATGGAGGTTCGTTGCGGACAATAGGATGTTCGAGTCGGGGTAGCGAAGGGGGCAATTCGGCTGTTGGTGGGAGTAATGTTGACGGTGATGAGAGGAAGCAGAATGGGCATTTATCTTTGTGAGCTGGTGGAGGTTTTTAATGAGTTTGATGGTTTGCGGCGCGTACGTACTGGCTCGCGAGAATCTCCCCCCCACTGTATCCATACGTTTATATTCACATAACAATTTACCCTCTCTGACTTTACATTCCACATTTATTTTATTACGACTTCGTGTTAACAGCCAAAAATAGTGTCAAAAGCCGATTTAATCGACGTTTGTCAAACAGAAGAGATGGCGGCGCGTCACAAGACGTCCAGAGCTGTACATTGTGTTAGATTCCTCGTATCTTATTGCTTTGCGTATTTTTGATCCTTGCAAGAAAAGAGCTTTTCTTACTTTTCTCCTTGCCTATGTGCCATGCCCTATGTTATGAATAACTTTCCCTATAAGTCTGTCAGCTTATGAAACGTCGAGATTCTTGCTGTGAAGTGAGGAAGTCGAATAGATAAGATGAATCAAGCGGAAGGTCAGCCGTAGACCCACAGAGCCCTTAGGCAATTGTATAATACAGTCCAAATTCCCAGCCAAAATTCGAGCGGTAAAAGCATAGCAAAGGGTATCATCCAGGTAATATATTATCGTACAACATCTCCTCATATATGCCACACCTCATCTAAAGCTCCGATCTAACGTCTCCTGCTGTTCCTCTTGGCCTTGGTACTTCCCTTTGGCCTGGCGCTCATACCCCTAGCAGTCCTCCATTGCTCCTTTCTGGAACCCCTGTATCCGGATGTAGAGATCTTCTTGGGTTCCTCTAAAGACCAACTCTGATCAGCATATATCCTCAAAATCGTAAAGAGCCAGAGATATTGATAACTTACCCTTCATCTCAGCATCTTCACCTTCAACTTGCTCCTCCTTAACCTCCTCATCGTCTCCATCCGCCTTCTTGTCCTTGCCCAAGAGCTTGTTGGACAGACGTTGAGTTCGAGCTGCTTCGGTGGCGGCATAATGGGACATGTTCCTCTTTCGGGCCCGAGAAGCCATCTTAGCTTTGGATCGAATTGACTTGGCCATTGTGGATGTGCTTTTGGAATTGGGTTGTTTGAGGAATAGTTGAAGATTTGAGGTTTCGCTGCTTCGGTCGTTGCTGTACTGATTTGATAATTTAAAGCGGCGTGCGCGAAAAGTTGAAGGCGCTCGTGTCCGCTTAGTTTTTAATTACTTCCACAAATCTTGACGTCAACGTTTTTCTTTGGGAAAGCTTATTGAAATTAACACCCTTTTAATTAAGCCTCCAAAGTAAGTTGCTGCATGCTCAGCGTCACGTACGTACGTATACGTATTATTAAGTATTCTGTATGTATTGGGTTCCGTCAGACTAAGACTTAGACTTATAAGATAAAATTGCTTGATAAGACAGCCATTTTTGCATTATCCTTATTTTCCCCCACATCCCCAATACATCTAACAGATTGCAATGATATTCAGGTGATGTATTAGATTGAAACAAGTGTCAGTAGATAAAACTCTTTAATCCACAACTGAATCTTGCAAGGCATCCAATGTCACCTTTTGACTACATAGATATTGTATTACACTCTAGATCTAAGCCCAATTGCTGGTATATATGTTCAAGTAACGATAAATGCTAATTTACACTTCTTCAAGCTTCTGTGGAGTGATATCCTCCTCGTGAGATGGACGCTGCAATTTTCTCGCTTGAGGATCGTGAACAGAGTCGGGGTGAAGGATTCCTGATTTTTCTCCACCTGTGAAACCGAAGAGGGCGTCCATTTCGTCGAGACGGAGACCTTTCTGTTAGGCCAGAAGATAGATCATTAGTAATCGATAAAAGTCATAGGGACAGGAAGAGGGACGTACGGTTTCAGGGAGGAAGAAATAGGCCCAGACAGCACTGAGCATAAGACAGGCAGCGAAAAAGATCCAAGTACCCCAGCCCATAGCAAGGAAGATGTCAGGTGTAGTCTTACTGTAAAACGCATTATATCAGCACCTTGCATGATTCAAGCCCAAAAGAATGGACTCACGTGATAACAAACTGCCAGAGCCATTGGCACATGGCAGAATAAGCACCACAAAGACCACGAATACCAAGAGGATAGATCTCAGAGGTGACGATCCAAGGAAGACCGTTAGCACCAAAGGACCAGAAGACAGAGTAGAACATGATCAAAGTAGTGGCAGCGGTACCACCCTGTTCGGTGGAGTGGGAGATGACCTCTTGGTCGGCAGGGTGACCGATTTTAACATAGGCACCAACATAGATCAAGCAGAGAGCACAGGCGACCGAAGACACCATCCAAGGCTGCCTCCTACCCCACATGTCGATGAAGTAAACGTAGAAGATGATGGAACCGACAGCTTTGACCAAGCCATAGATACCGGTGTAAAGGTTGACATCAGTGATACCGAGGGACCCGAATAGGGTGGGGGAATAGTAATTGATGGCGTTGGCGCCTGCATTGCATAAGTGTTAGCCATTGGCTTCTTGATAAATGCTTTTTGCCATACCTGAAAAGTTCTGTAGCGCAAACATAATGAAGGCGAGAGCCATACGGTTGCGAATACCCTTGAGGATGACTGCCTTGCCCGCGCCGCGAAGATAGCCCCAAAGACCGGGCTTGCCGGAGACGACCGCCCGCTCGTGGAGGATACGTTCACGGTAGAGGGAAATCTCCTCCTGGATGTAAGGGTGGTCTTCGGGGAGGTTTCGAAGGTAGGTAAGAACTGAAAGGGCCTTCTCGTCTTGGTCCTTCTTCATGTAGAAAAGAGGAGACTCTTTGAGGAATAATGAACCAGCCATAAGGATACCAGCGGGACTGTAATGTGGCATTAGCTTCCGTTGGTAGTACCTCGCCAATAATGGTGTGTAAACTTACATCAACTGGATACCCATAGGGAGACGCCAGGTAACGTCACTGTCGAGATCTATGTGCTCAGAAACACCATAATTGACCCACTGCAAGCGTTGTCAGCAGTTACCACGACAAAATAACGGATGGGACGTACGAAACCGACGAGGGAACCAAGCTGATAAGCAATCTCGAAGAGACCAGTTAATCGTCCTCGAATACTTGGAACAGAAAGTTCGCTAATGTAGGCAGGAACTAAGTTAATGGTCGTCAGCCCGGAGTTTAGTCCCCACCTGCACTTAACAACTCACCAGTACCGGTGATACCACCAACAGAGAAACCACAAAGGGATCTTCCAGCGTAGATGTAACTCAAGTTCTTGGGAGGGCATGTTTGCAAGATGGCGCCGACGATAAAAATCACTGTTGAGATTTGCAAGGTCATCTTTCGACCGTATGACTCCATGAGAGCCCAGGAGAAGGCGGCGCCAAAGAAAGCCGCGGCTTGGAAACAAGAAGTAACATTGGAAGAGACATTGGCATATTCGCCAGAGGAGAGTGTGTCAAGGCCAAAGTATGCCTTGAATGATGAACGAGCAATGGTGGTACCCATGAATGCACCATCATAACTATGGAGTAAACATCGTTAGCGGAAGGCTTCATCCCATTCAGTTTATAGCTTGACCAAAAGAACAGCCATAAGCCGGACCAGAACTTACCCAAAAGTGATAGCACCCCATGCGATTAAGAGAGCAGCGATGTACAGTCTCCAGTTGTACTAGGGAGTCGCATGAGCTACCAAATCGCATTCGTCGAACAAAAGAAAAGCACATACCACTTGTGGCGGCGTCGGACGGTCTTCTGTGATCTTCCAGGCCATTTTGAGGGCGTAATGGAAATAGTTGTCGAAGATTGAGGGTTCAGCCGATGCAGAAGGTTGATGAGTGTTTGCTTGTCTTGAGGAGTAGATAGATAATGACACAGGGGCGAGAGAAAGCGATTCTACCAACAAGGCTTTATATATGATGTCGAAAAAGAAGATGCAGTTTTAGAGTTTAAACAAGAATGCCGATAAGTGTGGTCGGATCTTAAGTTTTTGGAGTTCGGGATGGACCGTAAATATTTACCGAACGTCGACAGATGCCTTGAAATGTATGATATAGGAATGTAAGGAGTAAAGAGCAACATAGGAAAGAGCTGGATAAGGGATTCGACCCCGTTATGGCTTAATGATTCGTTGAGGGGAAACCCCGGGCTGCCCCGGTGAAAAGTCTAACGAGCTACTCCCAAATCGGGGAATGTCTTGCGGGGGAAATGGGGGCTCTGCGCTTATGCGAAAAGTAGCGAATGTTTTGATACTCTGATTCTTCGAGCCTGATCGCAGGAGAGGAGGGAGAATGTGCTTCGGAACTGTTTGCCCCATATTTGCCCCGTCCAACGTCGCCCAAGCCCCGCGAAAAAAGTCTGAGGGACACCGCAGCAACAACACTCAGGAAAAGCTTCCGTGCCCTTGGCCTCAGGGTCCAAAGCTCAAGAAGCCGAATGGACCGAATGCAGGCCTTCGGTACGGAAGCAAATTGTTGTCGGCACTGCAAATCATTTGTTCGGATGCTGATTTGACCCCTATCGGTGCGTGTCGGTTTTCTTTCGGTGGTGGGATGATGCTCAATTCAAAGAGGATTGAAGAGGTTCGTTTCGGACAGTTGACTAATTTAAAAAGCTTTAGGGAGATCTGCAAATTGATCCATTGAGCTCGTCTGTGAGTATGATCCTTGATTTTTCATAGTTTCTCTACTAGCTCTGTGCGTGGACTCTTCGTGGACAGCGAGCGATCAATCGACAACGTGAGGGTGAGAGCCTTTGGCAGTCACCTAGCGCTTAGTTAACAATCGGTGGCAATCTGGTAGTCCGAAGTTAGAAAATAGACTCATGTAGTGTTGAGCGAGACTAATTCCTCTTGCAATCAAGGCCCCTGCTGGTGGTCGTGAACAACTGAGATTTTCATGGGTTGGGAGCAACAACTATCTTCGACTTTGTTGGCGAAAATTAAGGCGCATTCATTGAACCTCGCCAGCTAACAACAGCAGATGTCCCTTGTTCGCTGTCGATCTGTTCAAACGTTGAACCTGCGACCCAATCCGACCACCAGACCTTCCTTGGGCTGTGACCTCTTTTCTTTTGCCACTCTGGATGAACGGCAATAATGGGCATTCCCAGACCGCTGGAAAAGGCCCGATTACTATCGCCATTCAAAGATAGGGTATGCGAATGTAGCCTACGCATTTCAACTTCCGTGAGTTTCGTCATGTATGATGATCCTTCAACTTTTCGTTCCCGGCGGACAATGATTCGGAAGTCTTTTTCCAAAAAACAACTTCCTTCTTCTGCATCGGCAATGAAATTTGTGTGCTGTATTGTCCTGCTCATGTAATTCAAATCGACTGGGGAGGTATTGTTATCGCATTATGGAATAGGTGTAAGTCATACGACAAGGAAAAATGATTCATTCATCAATCATCTCTCGGTCAGCAGAAGTCTGTCTACCACAGCCCAAACCAGGGAATATGGTGTGATTTTCACCCTATCATCACTCTCAAATGCTCTTTGCTCATCGTGAGTTTTCAATAGTATTTTCCCAATGACTTATACAATTTTTTTACTCTCTCATTAGTTTGCCTTCCAGCATTGTCTTAAAGCCATATCGCCAATGCCTTCTTTTGATCGATAGATGAGACTTTCTTGTACCGCCTCAAACTCTTCATAACATTACCGCCCAATCAAATCCATCCTTTTCCTTATCAAATCACCTCCATGCCCAGACATGAAAAATTTGGTGTTGGGAAGGGATAGAGTAAGACCATTAAGTCATCTGCATCATTTTATTCGCAGACGTCGAATCGTAATAAAAAAGGAATAACAATGTCTCATCAACAGCGAAATAGCCACAGCACGGAAGGAAGGCAAGGAAATGAAGAGGATGGGTAGATTTCTCGAGGCGTTTGCCTAGCTAGGATTCGATTCAAGATGACCCGATCCAAGTGCCGCCCTTTGAGACATTCCCATCCTTGTTTTGTTTCCCCCATCTGCCGCTCCCGCACAGGGAAGCCGTTCCCGACTCACCATCGATACCTCGGTGGCTCCAGCACCATCCTTCGCAACACCCTCATCTACTTCCAGCCCTCTGTCATCTGAAGGCCATGCACGATTTCTCCATCCTCGCCTTCATAATCAGATGGTCCGTGTGCATCTCCTTTTCCTTCCATCATAACACCACAAATCTCACCATCATCTCGGGCTGCCTTTCTCCTTTCCTTCGCCGCTTGTTTCAGAGCTTCCGTGTTCTTGTTCGCTTCAACTGGCACAACAGCAGTTTGTTGAGTCCATTTCTCTCTCGATAGCGTTCTAGAAGGTGTAAGTGCAATATTGGCATGGTCAATTGCAAGTCCTATCACGCTGTTTGATCACCGATTCTATCCCCATGGGACGCATTATTATATCACAATCCGCATCCCTTTTATGTACCATATCAGTTTTGAGTCTCTGGAAGGTTTTTACTTACAGAGTCACAAACTAATTTTTTCCGTATCTTCCCATCTTGCTCACGTGCAGCCCCAAAATTAGGAATCTGATGGATATCTCGAAGGACTTGCTCTGGGTGGATAAACGCCAATGCACCAAGGCCGAGTTCTGCTCCTCACTTCAGCAAAATGTCGACTCATTCTGATATCCTCCCTCATGGGACGTTTCCAAGTCGTACCACCTTACCCAAAGGATCGGCACCATTCGCTCGGGATTATCTCTACTGTTATCCATCTCCTCGACTGTCACGTTATCTTAGTATACAAGAACGAGTGACCGCTTTATCGAGACTCCCGTCCATTGTCATCACATCTGCGTGGGGTGTTCAGGGTGTCGAACTTTTTCCCATATCACAAATGGTATATTACACGCGGGGGATTTGATGATGATAAAGTTTACGACTGTAGATATGGATGGATAGCTGCTCCTCTGCCGTCGCCAGAAGGTAGGATTTGTCGATTTGCTTGGTGAGGGGATGAACGAGATAGCTTTGTAGCTTTTCTACGAACCCCTGTTTCAAACAGTCAGTTATCAGTCAACATTTGTCTCTGAGAACGATGAAGATTTGTGCGAGGAAACGATTATGAATGATAGACTCACATGGCAAGCAGGGTTCTAATGAGCTTTCGCCACATGAAGTTTGCTGTTGGTCATCACGTTCTCATTTGACTGATATCTCAATACTTCCGCTCGATCCTCTAGCGCTCTAGCCGTCTGCGATCCAGCTCTCACTCTCGCTTGATCATTATGCAACCCATGCTTCAGCACCCGGCGAGCCGCCGGAGCCAGCCTCTTTCCGATCAAGGCATTTTTGAATATCTGATAATATTTGGAACTGAGCACCGAGGTTATCTCCGTCGTCAAGTGATCACCTAGTACGCTACGTACATAATAATATTCGCTCATCGCTCACCTCGGTCCGCCTATCTACCACGTGGCTCGGCAAAAATCTGACTTGTCGGGCTAAAACCCCCGCCAAAACAAACCACAACATTCGACTCGAGGCGCGGGAGCAAAGTGCCACTCAACCGGCTATTTTCGGCGATACGCGATTTTATGACGGAAGACGAGGGTGACGAGCTTGGATGTCATTCGCCACTCCTTGTCTGATTAGAAATTTACAGGAATAGGAGGCTCGGCGTTCGGCGGGTGGAGGTAATTTTAATTGGAGATGGTCATAATTAGGGATCTGATTACGATAATGGACTTGTATTATGGCAAATTGCGTCGCTGCTTCGTCCCTTCGGCGCCGGGCGCTTACTTTTTATTACAGGAAAGAAAGAGTCATCCATTTCTCAACGGCAAGCAGTTAAGATCTTTCTTCATCGCCTCTCCAACTCCAACTTATCGTTCCATCTTCTCAAAAGCCTTTCCACCTTTTTTTCTTTTACAAGACACATTACAAAGCAGAAACAAGTATTAACAGGAAACAACAAAGATGATGCGAAACACTATCCTCCGATCTTCCGCCGCTATGGCTTCCACCTCTTTCGCTCGACCTGCTGTTCGAGCTCGACCTATAATCGCCGCTGCTCGAACGATGGGCGCCGGTGCCGGTGTTTCCAAGAGGGGATACCACGCCAAGGTCATCGACCACTATGAGAATCCTCGTAATGTGAGTCCTTCTCTTCTATTTGTTGGCAAGTATTGTGCGTTTCCGAGAGTATTTCATTGGTTGAATGAGGGGGTGGTAATCTGATAGGAAACTGTTAAGAATGTGAAATAGCTGACTGATGGCATTTGATGCTGCTATAGGTTGGCAATCTTCCCAAGGGTGACTTCGACGTTGGAACTGGTCTTGTTGGTGCTCCCGCCTGTGGCGAGTAAGTCGAATTTCATTATATTTCCATCTTCCAGTGCCCATCTATCTATCGTCGTATCGACTATAGCTCTTCACGTCTACAGCCGCTGACTGTTCTCTTCTTATGTAGCGTTATGAAGCTTCAAATCCGAGTAGGCGAGGACGGCGTCATCAGCGAAGTCAAGTTCAAGACGTTCGGTTGTGGTTCAGCTATCGCCTCATCGTCATATATGACTGAGCGAGTAAAGGGCATGACCCTTGATCAGGCAGGTGCGGTGAAGAACACTGAGATTGCCAAGGAACTCTGTCTTCCTCCTGTAAAGTGTGAGTCAAGCATCCTGCTTCCCAGTATTCTGTCATCCCAAAAACGCTACGTGTTTTCGGCGTTTCGGCCGAGCACGTCCTTTGGGTTTTTGGGACTGGGCTTGAGGGTCTTTTAAATGCGTGGGTTTTGCTGATGGTGAATTCTTTAGTGCACTGCTCTCTCCTTGCGGAAGATGCTATCAAATCTGCCATCAAGGACTACCAGACCAAGCGAGCTCAGCGACTTGCATCTGCCAATGCTGCCAACGCTACTCTTGCCTCTTCATCGTCTCAGCCTCAACAGGCTACTGCGTAAATTTATGAGAGATGCTTGTAGGATTCTGGATGTGCGGGTCAAGTAAATGGTAGTTTTGGGGGAAAGTGTAGCGTTATATGTGATTTTTGGTCTTCTCTGAGATTAAGATATGACGAGTAGCAGCAAAATGTACGATTTATGCAGTGGTGTTCTTTCTGGCTTTATTAGAATAAAGTGCAAAGGTTATAACAGTTTGTATTGTGGTGCACAGGGTTTGTAATGAAGACGACGGCAATGTGGTGCAGTTTTGTAATGGGGCGGTCGGTGAGGGCCTGGACTCTAAATTAAATCAGGCGGTGGAGGTGGGGGATGATCTGAATTGAAATGAAAGAGGGTTTCTCTCCATTGCCGGCTGCATACTCCCCAAGCGACCGCTGCGCGACCCGCAACATTAATTTCTGCTAGAGGAGCATTCTTTTTGTTCGTTTTTGCAAGGAAAAACGACAGACGGACAGGAGAAGACAGTGAGCTGTGTAAGCTTGGGAGTGGGTGGAGGAGCGTCGCTGACCCCGTCCAGTTGCAGACAACAACCACAAACATCCAGTGATAGTTCTCAAGAGGACCCCGCTCTTCGCCACCTCGACACTCCCTCCTCCCTAATACCAACAACCCTCTCGCCAGAGCCTACGACTGGCAAATATCCACCCGGGATCAAATAAACTCAGTCACACAAACATCCCATGTCGTCTCTCGCGTCACCTCCCCCTACAGCATCCATATCCACCTCCGACTCTTACGGCTCCCCCATCCAGTCCTCGGGCCCAGGTTTAAGCAGCGGCAGCAGTACACCGTCAAAGTGGAAGAGCGTCTTCAAACTCGGGAGGACAGCGACAATAGGGAAGGGTAAAGAGAATAGATCAGCGTTGGGTGGTGAGAGCTTTGTGCTGGATAACAAGGAACAGCAGTCATTCGCAGGGGGTGTCTCGCCCTCGGTGGTAACAGAACCTTATTTTCCCCCTCGTGGAACACAGCTTCGCGCTCATACCGACCCTTACCCGCCTAAATCGCGCAGTGTCAAAAACAACCTTGGTAGCGCGAGCGTTGAACACTTTGATTCTAAAGTACTTCACGAAGAAGGCATGTCGAAGACGAGAGAAGAGGGTTCGAGTGAGAGTTTCAATATCCATCTCAACTCGAGTAATGGAAATCTCCAAACAACATCGACCTCGGGTGAGCAGTCGCGACCTTACTCGTCTGTGACGGATTCTGCGTCGGCTTCTACTACAGAGCGTACTTCGCATTCTTCCGGCGGTCATTTCCCGCCGGCAGACGGGAGTTCGCACGGTATGGCCGCGTCAAACGCCTACGGGACCACGTCTACTCGTTCACCCAGTGGCGGTCCGCTTGGGATTGGGAGCTTCAAAAGCCGATTCTTTTCAGCTCCCTTATCTGCACCAGCGGGTAAGAACAAGCACGATACGAGCAAGAGCGAAAGGTATCGTGGTCTAGGCAAAGTCGCTACCGATCTCCCCCAGTCCACTGCGCCACCATCCAGTGCCGGAGGAGCGTCAAGTAATGGTGGAGGGAGGAAGAAAAGTAATGGTTCATCGTCGTTTTCGTCGAGAGGCGCAGCGTCGCCGCGGACGCCGGCGAAATCGAAGCGCGAGCCATCAGCCAACTCGTCTAAGCGAATACCGTTTGGGCAGACTAATGAAAATGGACCCAACTCTGGATCAGCAGCCGCGAGGTTTCTCCGACGGGTGGTCTCTGCCCCAAACACAAAAGCCCTCTTTTCCAATAACCTTTTCAGTAACGCTCCTGATGTACCGCCATTACCTACATCCAAGAACCAGCCTAACAGCTCAACTTCTAGCAAGGAAAAGCCCTCTTCACCTGTAGTGGTTGTCGGCAACTCGGAAGGACATATCGACCTCACTTCTTCCCCGGATAGCTACCGCCCGCCATCGATCAGCCCATTATCCAACTCTTCCACAATGTATACCTCGCAGACATCACATACTCCCCCAGCCTCGGCTTCTGCGACTCCTACCCCCTCCCCTCTCAAGCAGAAGAACCATTTTTTGAGCCCGACTGCTTCTCCTAGTCCCGGTCTAGGATCGGGGCTTTCCGCGAGAGGAACAAGAGCGAATAGAAGCTTGACGACGGGCACAGCGCCAGTGCTGAAAAATATTAGACAGCTCCAGGGATATTCGGGGTTAAGTCCCGGGGGAGGTGGGTATATGGATGGGGAGAGCAGACATAAGCAAGTATTTAGGAGGACCTATAGTAGTAACTCTATAAAGACCAAGCAGGTGAGCTGGTTGTCTGGCTGGTGGCAAAGTGTGCGGAATTGAGATTTTACTGACAAATGCCCGTTTTAGGTTGAAGTGACGGCGTCATCATTCCAGAAAATAAAACTGCTGGGTAAAGGAGATGTTGGGAAAGTGTATTTGGTAAGGGAGAAGAAGACGGATAAGCTGTTTGCTATGAAGGGTGCGTCCTATTTATCCACCCATCCCTTTCGAAGGATCCCCGTTTACGTTGATTGTCTAGTGTTATCGAAAAAGGAAATGATCAAACGAAACAAGATCAAACGCGCTCTTGCTGAACAAGAAATCCTCGCAACAGCAAACCACCCCTTCATCGTCACCTTGTTCCACTCATTCCAATCGCAAGACTACCTCTTCTTCGTTCTCGACTACTGTATGGGCGGTGAATTCTTCCGTGCGTTGCAGACGAGGCCGGGGAAATGTTTGTCAGAGGAGCATGCCAAGTTTTATGCGGCGGAAGTGACGGCAGCGTTAGAATATCTTCATTTGAATGGGTATATCTACCGCGATCTGAAACCTGAGAGTAAATATTTTTTGCCTTCTTTTTTTTGTAGCACAAGGCACTGACACGCATGTTCACTGCGATTAGATATCCTCCTCCACCAGTCGGGACATATCATGCTTTCTGATTTCGACCTCTCAAAGCAGTCTGGTGAAGCGGGTGGTGCCCCAGCAGCTATACGTCATGGTGGACCTAACGGCGTGAGTATCTGATTTGGTTTCCGTCCTTCCAATGAAATATGAGTGTTTACTAAAGCTCTGGGGAAAACTAGCAAACAATACTGGTAGATACACGTTCGTGTATAGCGGATTTCAGAACCAATTCCTTTGTCGGTACGGAAGAGTATATTGCACCAGAAGTTATCAAGGGACATAGTCATTCTTCGGCTGTGGATTGGTGGACGCTGGGTATTTTGGTTTATGAGATGATTGTAAGTTCAAGTTGCCTTCGTCAACTCCTTTCCTTCCGCCCCTCCCTATCCTCACACCTCACCGTGTCCATTATCTTTTTGAGATAAAACTGTGGGTGACATATAGCTTACTTTTTATTAGTTTGCGACGACACCATTCAAGGGCCCGAATAGGAATGCGACGTTTGCGAATGTCATGAAGAATGAAGTCCTCTTCCCTGAAACAGTACCTGTTTCAAGGTACGTTCTCTCCCTTCTTTTTGAATTTGGTTTTTACTGACTT
The DNA here is from genome assembly GCF_000149245.1 of Cryptococcus neoformans H99. Lineage (NCBI taxonomy): Eukaryota > Fungi > Basidiomycota > Tremellomycetes > Tremellales > Cryptococcaceae > Cryptococcus > Cryptococcus neoformans. Next base: position 1,476,420 of record NC_026746.1, read on the forward strand.
TTAACACCTTCTTGTTCATCTCTGCGACCTGACCTAACCCTTAAACAAAATAGCAATTGCAAATCATGTATTCGCAAGCTTTTGATCAAAGATGAGAACAAGCGTCTTGGTTCTGCGTCCGGTGCAAGCGAAGTGAAGCAGCACAAGTGGTTTGCCTCGGTGAACTGGGGTTTGTTGCGGAATATGACGCCGCCCGTAAGTGATTCCTGCACACCTACTCATTTTTGCCGAAGAGAGTACCTTGCTGATTGTGTGGTTTTCCCATTATAGATTATTCCCGAGGAATCAAATGGAATTGATACAATAAATTTCCGACCTTTGAGAGAAAGCAAGAGCATAGATTTCGATCGAGACGATATTGTACGCCTTGATCTTTTAAACCTCGATACCTGAGGAGAAACAAACTGACGCTTGAGGCAAACTTAGACTACCGACATCATCCACGCCAAAGCAGGTTCTCCTTCCGTCTCTGGGAACGCTACTCCTGGTATGCTCACCCCTAAAGAGCTCGTCCAAACAACGTCGTCACCATCACCTTCCGGCGGTGGAGCGGGCGGTGTATCGGGCCACTCTTCGTCAGCGATGCCAATACCAGGCTCGGTACGCGGATATGATAAGGAGAAGAATCCGTTTGGGGAGTTTAGCAGTGTAACAAGAGATTTTGGGGAGTGCTAAAACGATCCTTGAAGGCAGGAGAAGGCAATCAGGGAATTTCCACGAGCTTTTTCTTGTTTTCGGAGATCATTTTAATTCGAAAACCCATTCGCTCTCACATTTGCCCCTTCTTCTTGTCCTCAAACCCTATATCTTTCAAATCTTTTTGTTTATGACCATCTCGCATCGATTGTTGAGTGTTGTCAAGGTCTCTTCGTATTTTTTACGTCTTTCCTTCGATTGCTCTACAGTATTTCTATCATCATCTCTCTTCATAGGTTGCTTCGTCCGGGAAAGTCTTCTAGTATGGCAAAAGGGGACAGTATTTGTTGTGTATATTTAGCCGTTGTGTAGTATGCAGGCTCTTATGTCTCGCATGTTGTGGAGGGTCCGTGATTCTTTGGAGAACATGTGGGCATCGTGATCCATTCTTACATACATTGTCAGGCCCACTATAATATGATTATAAAGGCTTATTTTCAGGCCGTTTTCCTTCTTCACTAGATTGAGAAGCGTCTAGTATCCCACCAAAAAACACCAGGAATCTTAAGAAAACAAATACTACATTCGCATCCCCGTCTCCTGCTCTTGCGACACGGCCGAGCCATTCATGTTCCATTCCCCCCCAGACGCCGAATGCTGCTGCTGACCCCCACCTGGCACTGACGCCGCAGCTGGGGCAGGCGACGGCAACAAAGGCAATCCACCATACCCCATCGCCATCCCGGCCATTCCAAACCCAAACTCATTGAACACTTCTCCAGCTGCATCCAATACCCCTTGTACACCCTGTGTCCCACCGCTGCTGTCGACCCCGTTCCCATTCTGTCCACCTTGGCCGGTACCGATCGCAGCGGAAAAAGCACCGCTGTCGCCCGGCAAGCCAAGAAGATAGCCAAGATCGAGCTGGGATTCAAACTGGAGGAATGTGTCCATATCGAAAGCCAAATCGGGTGGTGGGACGCTATCCGCACCATCTCCCAACGCTCCTGTTGCCTGGCCTGAGCCGGAAAGAGCACCTGCTGCCGAGGCCCCAGACCCATGAGCAGACTGTGGCCTCGATTCCCAACCAGAATCCTCTGCACTATCTCTCGGTCCAAGACCATTGATCCCTGCAGCGCGTGCGATATCGCGGATCGTCTTGGCGAGATAAGTTGATAGCCTCGTCTCGGACAACTCGCCTGTCTGGAGTAGGTCGGTACTCATTTTGAGATAGTGGGCGATGACAGAAGGTTCAATCTTCAGGATAGTTTGGACAGAGGATTCGGCTTGAGCGATCCGAACGAGGAAAATGGCGGCTTGGGCGAGGGTGATGGTGAGATACTGTAGTGTGGGATGATTAGTTATTCGGTTACCACGGCTGAAACATTTGCACTTACATCCGTTGCAAAGCTCAGAGCAAGATCGGTTTGGCTCGACTCATAATGCGTCTGGATAGTCGTCATCGCAGCATTCAGAGCCTTCTTCAAACACTCGGCAACAAAGTCATCCTCATCAGGTGACGATTTAAGCGCGAACGAGTTCAAGCAGAGGCGCATATGGTCAGCTTGCAGACGCGCGATGCGTGCCGAAGAGCCGAGGTAAAGGGAATAGGGTGACCCAACTGAGATACTTCTGTCAGCGCGGAAATAATCAATACTAAAGGACATGACTTACCGTTCCAGATCCAAAGCTTACACCACTCATCTAACCTTCCATTCAATTCCTTGAACATATTCTTCACACTCAACTCCTTACCATGAAAGATTTGAGCCCTTCTGGGGTCGGCCCAAGATGCACCCTTGGGATCTGCCAGCATCTCGCCCCAGTTGATCAAGTCTCGTCCGATTTGAGTAAGCTGCACTTGACCAGCAATGTACACATCGCCATAGAGTGACATGGATGGGGTAGTGCCCGGTCGCGGAGGAGTTTGGTTCAAGCGAATCTGCAAAAAACCTTGCTCGTCGACTGTCTCAAACTGAGTAGACTGTGGACGGCCAAAACCAAGGGACAAAAACCCATCAAAGCAGAACCAGCATAACCATGTTCTCCATTGCGGCATGAATGCTTCCAACTTGCTCCATTCTTCCGTTTCCGGTCTTGTAATCCTTGCCGCCTCAGCAGCCTGCGCCAAAATCTTGTGCACCCCCAGACGCCTAGCAATTCTTGCAGCATGCCCCGTCACAACCCACGCGTCAGGTCCTCGCCCACCAGACTCAAGACCCCAGGCAGCGAGGAGCATGACAGCTTGAACGTCAGAGAGAGCGTGCTGTTTTCGAAGAAGAGTATTGGCGAGGTGTGCTTCGGCGAGATTCGCGAGGCGTGGAGGAACAGAGGGGTCGAGAGTTGGGAAAGAGTCGGGATTGCGCGATGTGTAACGAATGTAGAAACGGGCTGCAACTGCAAGAATCGCGGATGTTAAAAAGGGTGATTGACGAATAGTGTTGAAAGCGTCGTCAAGGGCGACATTAACAACAGGAAGGAATGGGTGACAATGGTCAATGAAGCTACAGAAGAGTCAATGAATGGATTCGCCGAATATATTGACGTACAAGTTGAATAGAGTCTCTGCCATACGTGGCTCCACGATCTCTGTGTTGACAGGATCATCACGATCACGCATGAATCGCCGAGCGTAGTATCCTGGCCCTGGCTCGTCTCTACTTGCTGATGATTGGCTTGGCTGAGGAGAATTTCTACGCGAGGATTCTCGGTTGTCCCATACCGACGGCTATGAATGATCAGCACAACACATGATGATTTAGGATCATACATCAAACTCCAACGCAACCCATCTTCGGCCAAAGCTCGAAAAGGAAATCTGCAGCCTCATTCCAGGGTTAATCCGCTTATATGCCCATCGCCTGGGAAAGAAGCAGTCCATCCCGCAATACTAAGCCAAGCCTTGAGGAGATTTCCAAGCCAAAGCCCGCATTCGTGGCTGCAATGAAATAACCATGCACCAAGGTTTGTGACGGGATGCACATTGAAAACTAGTAACGCAGTCCGTCTGCAACAAAATCCTAAAACAACTTACCTGATACACTAACGGCTTGAAGGGAGCCTCATCAAAGTCTTGATCTGTAGCAGTAGCAAGTCTCTCTTCGGCCTTTTGTCGCTTCCCTCCGGCCTTCTTCCGCTCACTCCTGATCCCATTCGAGTCGTAGCTTCCAATGCCGCTTCCAGGACTTGGACCCGTACCGTTTGAGGAAAAGTTGGATGGCGAGTAACCGTGCTGAATGAATGTTTGATGAGGAGACGACGTGAATCTTACGTGATGCTGAGCCGTCGGGTCGTCTGGCGAAGCAGACGCCCCAGGCGCGCCGATAGGCATTGCTGCCGCTCCAACACGAGGAGGATCAAGAGGTCTGACGTGGGTTGGTGGTGGAATGCTGGGATTCCACTGTCCTGGCGCCGAAGGCGGGAAGGGAGGGTTCCCTTGTTCGGAGATGGATTCGGCTCGACGTTGAGCCGGATCGAAAGTATGGAAAACCTCAGGATTAGGATAATTATTGGACGAACTGCCGGCAAGACCAGCGAGGAGGTTTGCAACGCTACTTTCTAGCTGCTCGAGCCGAGCGTTCGCTTCCGATGTCCCGCCTTCGCGCGCGGGAGGACCCATCCCTGGCCGACCAAAGTCACAAATATTCTTCGATTTTGTACACCTGTTGCACGGCCATCCACCAATACACTTGAGTTTTTGCTTTCTGCACCGTAAGCATGCCTGGGCAGCTCGCCTTGGACCCTGCTGATCAGACCCTCCGGCCTCTTTTTTCAAGTTGGGTTTGGTGGACGACGAAGAGGATTCTGTACGTGCTTTGGGCTGGCTTCGGGCAGCAGCCTGCTGAGAAGACGATGATTCTGTCTCTGCAGTACGCTTTTGGGGGACCTTCGAGGAATGATTGTCGTATTCGCTCCGTCTATGGTAATCCGAATCATCGTACGCTGACCTCTTCTCGGGAGAATACGGTCGGGTGCGAGATTGTGGCGAGGGCGGTTGTGGTGGATAGCTGAAGCGTGGGGGCCTAGGATCGCCAGTGTAGTAGTCCATTAGTTATAGGAGTGCTGAGGTACGTTAAAGGTGTTTGAGGGTGGTGGATGTACCGAATTGGGAGAGATGTTGATGGAAGAGAAGCCGACCTCCCGATTCTCGAATAGAGAAAATGCGGGCATGTGCACAAGCGCCTCCCAATATCTTCCGGCCGGACCGACCGAAGCGTTTGGGTGGTAAATGAAGGAAGGGTATGAAGAAAAGCATTTTTTTTTTCATGAAATGGCATCATTCTACTATCCGGTTAAGGTATTCCTATGAAGCTGAGGTAGGCGAAGCGTGTTAATAGGTGTTTGACTCTCATATAGAGACGCATCGATGGGTGTGCGAGAAACTTCCGGTTCATATGGCAAAGATTTAAGGCTCAAAAACAGTACAATACGGCCAGGAAAAACAGCCGCATTTCCGATTAAGTTCAGGGTTCTATGCGGGTGGCCACCGAACCGGGAAATCGACCGGTACTGGCGACCCACGACGGTTTTTCTTGTTGACGATTAAATCCGATAATGACATTTCTCCCAGATCTCAAAGACCCAAGCACTAAACCTTCACTAACATGTCGTCTTCCCCGCCACCACCCTTACCGCCTCTTAAGCGTTCAGACTACGCTGCATACTCGTCCTTTCTCTATGATTTGCAGGCAGAGACACAGCGAGACCTGTCTGTTCGACTAGCTGGTCAGTGGGACCATCCGACAGCTGATGATGAAGAAAGTATTGTTCTCAGTGATGATAGCGACCTGAGGGAAAGCGCGCGGTCTAGATCCACGTCTACAGTTCGTCCGAGGCTTGTGGAAGGTTCGGCATATATCCCTGCCAATCCAACTTTGGGCAAGCGCAAAAGACAATTGGAGTCGCCTGACGACCGAGAGACTTGTTGGCCTAGTGCTGTTGACGAGTTGGATCCGTTATCGGACACGACTCTCCAAGACGCCATTACATCTTTTGCAACTTCATACATACGGGAAAAGCGCCTAGTCTTACCCAAACTAGGAAAAGATGGAGATAATGATAGACAGATCGATCCCATTCTCCCTGGTAATCTCATATCATCGACTATAGTCATATTGGATGAAATCCTGGTCAACTTGGCAGGTGTACGACCGCCAAATGTGCAGAAGAAGAGGAAAGAAATGAACGCGTTAGATTGGGAAGGCGTGCTGGATGTTGCAAGCATGATACCGAGTTTGCGGCCGTGCGTCATACAGCTTTCATGCTTGATCGACCACGACTGACAAGTTGACATCATTCATAGGGACATCGCTGCCGCCAACGTTCGATTAAGAGACATGTATCGGAATGCTGGACCAGACCGTGCGTTATATTATTTGCAGATATATCCAGTGGACTGACTCTTGTCACAAGTCCTGAGCCATAGGATGAAGATCATCAACGACCTCAAAAACTCCAACCCCTGCCCATCAATCAATGATCTCTATTCCACCGTCCTTCCTGGTAAAAACCCTCTGCTCCGTTCTCATCTTTCAAAAACAGGTGCGTTACTTCCTTACGTACCGAATCCGGTAAGGTGCTGACCCTTATACCTTTCATACTATTGCAGAACAAGAAAGGCGAGCGTTGAAACGTCGCGAAAAGGAAAAGATCCGCGTAGAAAAAGCAAAGATTCAAGAGGCCCAGGCTGATGAACAGAAAGCAAAGGCAGCGGAGAGAGCGAAGGGGAGAAGGGAGAAGGCAAAGGCGACACGGCAGCTAAAAGCGAAGGCGGCAAAGAAAAGTTGACGAGTTGTTGGCGGACCAATCATTATCGATGGTCTTTTTAAAAGCGTGCTCGTCGGGATTGCGTTGTATTATATATATTTTGTCTGTTCATGGCACTTAAATTGTTGTATGCATCTTACAAGCATTGCATAATTTGGATTCCACTGACGACCTCCTGCTGGCTCTTAATTGGGGCAAGCGGACGCGCAAAAATCCACTCCTGCACGACGAAGCTTTCAAGCCATAATATAATCATACGCAGATGAGGGTGAACGCACAGAGATCGGGAACACATAGAGCAGGCGAGGTGCATGCGAGGTGCAGTCAAGATGCAGGCAAGGTGCAGTCCAAACCATACAATCATATGCAGATGAGGGTGAACGCACAGAGATCGGGAACACATAGAGCAGGCAAGGTGCAGTCGAAACCATACAATCATATGCAGATGAGGGTGAACGCACAGAGATCGGGAACACATAGAGCAGGCAAGGTGCATGCGAGGTGCAGGCAAGGTACAGGCAAGGTCAACGGAAGAGCTCGGCGGGTTTATTTAATCTTTCTGCAGGAAAGTCTCGTCGGTCAATTTCATGGTGGGGACGGAAGAGCGGCATTCTGCGGCAAGGGGCGTATGATGATGATGTATGAATCCTTGTCTCTTTTCCGTTATTGGCCGCAAACGCGTGTGACGTAGTACGTAGGACTCCATCATTCGTTTCCTGCTGTTGGACGTTTCTAAGTTCTTTTTTTACTGTTGTCATGGTTGGCTGTTCGGCTGCCCGTTATAGGGGATGGTGGTCGGTGGAGCTTCATAAATAATACCGGTACATCTATATGCAAAACGAACTTGACAAACTTCTTCATTCTCTCGCTTTGTCTTCCTTGAACTATCAGTTTTCAGCGTACACTTTTTAGCACTCTGTATTGTATATAAATCCAAGGACGTACGACAAACATGCCGGTGACTCTTACGGGCGGCTGCTTTTGTACCGCTCTTACCTATCGAGTGTCTCTTGACTCTCTGGACGACGCGCGGGTAACGCTATGTCACTGTTCGAGCTGCAAGGTTCGTATCCTGCAACTCCGAGTTTAATCTCTTTGGCTTGACATGATGTGTCTCCGCTGACTCTTTTCCGTTCATTTTATTCATTCCTCCTTGCCTGGCCTTACCACTCGCTACCTTCCTTTCGTCTTATACCGCTCTCCACCATTTAATACCGCACCGCTTTTCACTTAACAGAAAGCGTTTGGAGGCGATTTCGGTTTGACCGCAAAGATCCCTGTCTCGAGCTTCCGGTATACTCAAGGTCAAGCGACAGAGCACAAGACGAAGAATGGGGTGAAAAGAGAGTTCTGTGGTACTTGCGGAAGCTACATCCTTGAATATGGGGTATGTCTGCTCTTCTTCTCGTTTTATAATGGGCAGTGACCCAGTTGACTGCTAACCTTACGATATGTCCCTGTGTAAATAGGAAGCGGCCGCAAATGATTTTCGATACATCGTCGTCGGATCCCTTGACGAACCTGCTGTTCTTCCACCCAAGGGCGAATTCTTCTGCAAGAACAGATTAGAGTGGATGCCCCAGATACCTAGTGAGTGGTTTAACCCTCTTTAGCATGAGGACTTTATATTGACTCGACCTTGACTGTTCCAGATACTTTCCAAAAGCAAGAGATAAAAGAGTAGGACGCTCTACTGACAACGGACGGATAGGAGCTGCGTTGTAGGGGTTGGCGGCATGGTAGCATTTGTATCATGTTAAATTGAAAGTTGAGGGGTTAATTATAGCGCTAACAAAGTCTTATTGTATATCATGCCTCAAGAGATGCATATTAATCATATCACGATCACGAAACCCTACAGACTCCATTAGGAGGAGGACACAGCAGCATAATAATGCCACCGAGCTCAAGACAAACGAAGAACACTGCTGATCAGCAAATGGCGAAGTGAGGCGCAAGCGTAGAAGAGCCGTATGTGCGTGCGCTTGACGAAGTCAATTGCATCGCTAGACTGACACCCGGCCTTGGCCGGTTGATCAAGACGAGAGAATACATGCAAAGATCAGCAGCCAATGACTCACGGAGGCAGACGCCAGTGTTAACAAATGAAGAGACATTTG
>NC_026746.1:1489941-1559941 GCF_000149245.1 Cryptococcus neoformans H99
ACACCAGTACCGAAGCGGAGAGTTCAAGCAGCCAGCAAACGTCTGCCAGTCAAAGTACATCAGAATCCGTGTCTTCAAGTCAGCGAAATCAGCCTGACGAAGAGAAAGATATTATCAAGCTTATGCGAAGTGTCGAGAAGATGAGAGTCGCTCTACCACCTAAAACCCAGTCACCAGGTCCAAGCACGAGCACATTTTTCGTGCGTCGACCTCTGGTCAAGGCACAAAGTGTATCCGAGGGCCAATCGGCATTTGGGCGACTGCCGGTCAATGGCAGCAGGTCAAGTCTAGTGGATGAATCAACCGTCATCCCTTTAGTACCAGAGAACCATGCGCCGGGGGCTCCACCTGCTTATGTGTTCAAATTTCCCGATAATCCGGATCCCTCATTGCCACTTTTCGACTACAGGACTTACCTCCGGCCTCCTATGGTGGTGTACACCCGGTCAATGTCGGAAGCGGAGGATCTCGTTGCTTGTCTGAAAGGACCCATTTTGGGATTTGATCTGGAATGGCCAACGTCATATAATAAGATATGGGATGCTAGCACAGGGAAGTACGGTTTCCAGCAGTACCCCACTGCTTTAGTGCAGTTATGTGATGAGAAGATGATCGTCCTGATACATCTTCAGGATAAAATGGGTTAGTTACTCCAACATTCTTACCTCAGATGTCCCATTGTTTACTGATAGTACGATCGTAGACCTTCCGGCAAAGGTCGCTGAACTTGTGCGTGACCCTAAAGTCTACAAACTTGGCGTCCAATCTATAGGTGACGGCCGGAAACTCGTCCGCGATTTCCCCCATCATTTCCGACAAGGCGGACCTGCAGGGCTATATGAGTTATCTCAGATGGCGCACGCCATAGATCCGCAAAATGCTGGCCATGGATCAAGGTTGATCAAACTTGCGACGCTTTGTAGAGCGTATCTGGGGAAGGAGTTGGATAAGGATACGAAGATTAGAAGGGGTGATTGGGCAGGAGAATTGGATGAGGTGCAGAAAACGTGTAAGTCGTGTAACCTGATTCTTCAGTTACAGCTTCTGTGACTGACATTCGGCCACATTATAGACGCCGCCAACGACGTCTTTGTCTCTATACAAATATTCAATGCCCTCAGAAAGCTCGCTGAAGAGAGGAACGTCCCACTTGACCTTGATAGTTGGTCATCCTCTGTCATAGGTCAACCTGAAAGACCAGCTTCCTTAACCACTTCTGGGATGATGGCAGTAGCTACTGGAACGGAGGTATCTGTCAATAGAGTTTTGAAACCGGCTGTTACCATGCCTGGTGGGTTACCGTCACATACTATGGAGCCAGGGAAGATAAATTCCTCAAGTCAGGGGCAGAGTAGCCGATCGCAGGCTCAGCCGCTGGTACCTAGCCAAAAGGTGACGACAACAAGTCACGCTCAACACCAATCCCAAGCAGGACCTGATGTTCAAGCTGTGGCTCAATCGCAAAATCAACCCCGACCACAACAACTTACGACACAGCCACAATCCATGTGCTTGCCACCCAATGTTGGGAGATATGTCCAAATTACAGGACCTGGATTTTCTAATAAAAAATCCACATCTGTTAAACAACCTGTAACCGTGCCACTTACTCAACAGTCACCTCCAGCTTTATCCCAGCTTCCGTACACAGCCCATGCACCAGCCCAAAATCAACGCTTGCCCCAAGCCCAGCCTTCAGACCATATCGTTTATTCCAACATCCGTCCCTGTGCAAACACAACTGGCAATGCTCACCCATTTTTGTACGGCGCTGATGAAGAAGACGATGAATTCGAATCCTATGACTCTAATTATGGACTAGTGGGTTCCTTCCAAATGGGTACGTCTAACCATATGTATGCAGCTATCCATCAGCACTGACTGCACCTCCCGCCTCCTACAGGGTCTTCTAATGTTGCCAGAGAAGGGGCGAGGCAGATAGGGCAAAGAACGCCTGCGCAGATACTATCAGCCATGGGTCCGAGTCCGTCGAGGTCAAAGAGTCGGACGAACGCAAGTTCAAATTCTAGCTCGTGGGGGAAAAGCAAGAATGGTGGAGCTGGGAGCGGGGGAAGCGTTGTTCTTCGAGGGAAGGTGATACATACCCCGCCTAGAGTGAAGCCGCCTCCGCCAGCAAAGATGAAATCGCTCACCGCGTTTTTGGAGGGAAAGACGTTTGAGCAGATTTCGGTAGAGAAAAGAATCAAGCTTAACACTTGCGAGTGAGTCTTCGCACCTCGGACTACAAATGCTAGGCACAAAGCTAACGTATTGCTGATTGCAGGGGCTATGTCATCGAGGCAATATCTACGCTTGGAACTGAACACTTTGAAAGCGCAGCGCTCGAGAGAATGTGGCAATTGGCCACACCTGGTATTTGGATTTTTGACAGGAGCCAGCATCTAATGCAAGAGATGATACAGATGTTTGGAGAACATCCACGGAAAGAGGAGATTATGAGGTTGGCAAAAGAAAGGGAAGTGAAATTGAAGGAATCGGGCCGATGAAGAGAAAATGGTGCTACGAGTTCCTCGCGGCCTTGATAGAGTATCTGTTGGATATTCAAAAGTTGATTAAAGCCGCTTACTACGACAGTTGTATATTTACATATTTACGTATTTGGGCACCATTTGAAATAACGGTTGTATATTACTTTTCTAGCATGTCATATTGCATTTTCTACATCCAAGGCCCGACTTATATCTCATCTACAGACAAACTCTTACTTACATCCTAAAAACACAATTAGCCACCATCCCACGCCAATGCGGGAAGGAAACAATGCTTACTTTGATGAACGATAGACATCCCATGCTCCTCATATTCCTCCTTAGTGACCCATAACTGATGGAACGTCCCCAAACTCGCCAAAATCGAACCTCCAACCCAAGAAGCATACTTGCGCTCAAATGGAATTGTCGGCGAGTGAACCTTGATCTTCTGACTGGGCATCGTGGCTGCCAACTCTACGTCCAACCTTTCGATCAAACCCCTCGTCAAGGCGGTGTTACCGACCACGACGATATTCTGCAACAAGCTCGCCCGAACATCGACATCGCAAGCCATGACACTATCGTGCACGAGCTGGGAGAGGGAGACGAGGTCGCGTAGGGATCGAGAGTGTTCTGTCGTGAGTACGTTTTGGAGGGTTGGAGGAGGTGGAATGGATTGGTTGTAGTAACGTTCAGGATCGAAAAGCATCTCGGTGAAGCGGTATCGTTCTTCCCCAAAGTATTGGTGATACCCGTCAGGGAACTCATACAGAACTTGAGGCAAATCACCAGCAGTTTGGAAATCGAATCCTTTATAGTTGACAATTTCAGTGCAGGCCTCCTTGTACCCCTCGACAACATTGTTCTCTGCCCAAAGTTTCCATGAGGTGGTTGTATGAGGCGCGCGGTCGTCCCTCAATATAGGTTTGGGGATGATCCCAGGGTCAGAGGACGGGTCACGTTGCTTGATGAGTTGACGAGGGAGAAGGGAGAGAGGAGCACGGGTGGGAGTGGGGGACGTGAAGTGATTTTGTAATTGAGAGACGATGAGTTGAGAAGCGAGAGGTTGGTGCATAGTGCCTGCTCGAAGAGCGTAACCATCAACAATGGGTACAGCGCTACTGGTGGCGTAACCGACGTCAAGGACCAGAGCGGTAGGCTTTCCAGCAGCAAATCTATTCTCATGCGGTTAGTTACGCTGCTGGTGTTAGGAATGAGGAGAAGAAACATACGCCGACAGGACACCTGATGAACCAAAGTACAATGCCGGCATTTTCTCGCCCTCAAAAGCCATTTCGGTCATGACCTGTCGCGCTTTCGGCGTGTTCCAAGCTGGCTCGGTGATCATAATAGGGTGTTCTTCCGGGTTGACGCCGAGACGTTCGTGCAAGATATGGTGCAGCAAAGCGGATGCAGGTTCGGGATCGTTCACTTGTTGTTTTGATAAAGAGTCAACATATGTCCTCTGCGAGACGAAGTTCGCGTGTCACGTACCGACACCATCCAGCATAAAGTTGCCTACTTCCATTTCCGGCCTCCATACGTTAACGCCATCTTCTCCAACATAGTATTTTCGTCCGCTACCCTTCTTCTTGCTCTGCTCTTCTGCTCCTTCAGGAACAGGATCCGCCATTGTCACGTCCTCTCCATTTTCCTTGTTCGCTCCATTTTCCTCAACCGAATTACCGTTGGATCCTGAGGATGATGGATTGTTGGTGTAACCGTAGAATGAAGGGCAAATCACGCGTGGACAGTCTTCACCGGCGTAACCTGCTCTGGTTGTGTAAGACCCAAAGTCGAGCACGAGGGCAGAGACCTCATCTGATCGACATGTTAGCTCTGCTAGAATCATTTCGTCCCAGCATACTCACCGCCGTTGTATACCATGTTTTTCGCGGTGGATGTATAAATATATGGCGAGGGGAAGAGTCGGATTATTGAGAGCGAGTTTACCACAAGCTTTGTTACGTAACTAAGATATGGGTGAAAACGGTGACGCCCGCCGTTTCATTGTTGTGCGATCTCGTTCCCGATAAAATTCAGACGGACAGAGAAACCTCCAATAATACATCTATTCCCCAGTTTCTTCGACCCTCAGCTGCCCCCAGGCACTTTAGATCACCTCTCAAACATATCTTCATTGGATTTCCCTAGTAAAAGGCTACGCGTACATACCAAAAGCATTCTAAACAGCCCAACAGGCCCACATCTATGTCAAAGTCGGATAACGCCCAAAATCCACCCTCGTCGTTCACTCTTCCACCCCAGCTTCTCGCGCAGGCAGCAGATGCTTACCGACATCCGGCCCCGCCACCTCAGTTACCGGCCGTTCAGCTTGTTCCACGACACCAGGAGCCTGTTATAAATCCTAAGGAGAAGCACAGTCCAAATGGATACCCACCCAATGGGGCAGGTGTGGGGATCGTGAGGTGTCCTGAGGGACGCGCATGGCAGGAACGAAATATGCATGCAGGCGAGAGACTGGGGAGGTTTAGGGATCAAGACATAGATGGGTTCGTGGCGGATATGGCGATGGTTTTGCGGAAAGAATATGACTGTTGGGTCGAGCAGTGCTGGTGCGTGCTTTTGTTTGGTCATGGGCGAGATGATTATCCGTTGGCTAGTTGTGCTGATCTTCCATTTTCAGGCAAGAAGCTTTCCATCAAGTATTCACACATACTCTTCCTGATCTAATTATCGACCTCATCATGACTGGTGCTACACCGTCCTTCCTACGACGAAATATCGTGTTTGGCGGCCAGTCTCTCGATCATCTCTTCCAATCCCAAATGTTGCACATCTTGTTTGAAGAACTTGAGCTCTGTCTCTCTGGTAACAGACCAAGGGCCCGCGCAGAGCCCGGGCCGAGCACGAGTCCCACCTTCAACAATGGCGCTAGACCATCGCCTTTCCCCCTCCCGCCCCAACCCGCTGCAGCACCCATCTTCCGGGACGGTGTCTGTTTCCACAATTTGTCTTTCCAACACGGTATTCCTGAAGAAGAGGACGATCACGGGTCGTGTCTTTGTCAGCTGACGAGCTGTATGGTGTGTTTCCACCTCTTTGCTATTAGGCGTCGTGGACCTATAAGTCTTCTCCCACACGAGCTACTCAATACACCAGCAGCTAAAGGGTGGTTGGGCGGGATTGAGACTGAAGCTCATGCTCGTGCAAGACAAGACTCTCTTCGTCGTAAGGCGCCTTCTCAAAACATTTTACCGCCAGGTAAAGGTTATGCTCAGGTGCCCAAACCTGGAGCACCAGCCCCAACCGCCCCAAACGGAAATGCCGAAGGAGGAATAGGAGAAGGAGGCGGAGGTAAATCACTCAAACCACCTCAAATATTCCCACATCCACAAATGACAGACGTCCTCGCGGTGGAGGAACATCTTCGATGGAGGCTGAAAGAGCTTGGCGCGACGGATCCAGCGGTAGAAGGTCGGTACGGACCGTCGACAAATTCGCCCGTCGCGTTGGAAGGTATAGAGTTGCCTCAGGGTGCGGGGGAAGAGTCGGATGATGGTGGACAACATCCTACAGGGGAAGGGGCAGGGGGCAAGGTAAATATGAACATGAATTCTGCACAGAATAAGAATGTGAAACTGGCAAAAGTCAAAGGTCGAGGTAAAATGAGAAGAGTGGTCGTACCCAATGGTGTCACAGCTGCGGCGGCAGTGACGAAGACTCAAAAGCAAAAAGAGAAAGATGGAAAAACGGCAACCGTTTACTTGCCGAAGGAGTGGATGGAGGCGGCGGCGTCAGAGAGGAATACTGCAATTGTGTTGACGTTTAGACATTTTGTCAAGGTTTGTGCATCTTCCCCCTTTTTTTTTGAATCAGCCTGCTCCCGTTCCCCTTGAACATAGATTGGACATAAAATTAACTCTTCACTTGTAGCTTCTCCACCAAATAGCCATGGCCGCGTCCCCCTTCTCCCACCCCGACTACCCATCCGACATTGAAGAACTCTTGCGTATGCACCCGATCGCGCTTTATCGCCGATTAACAGAATCTGCAATGGAGAGACGGTATAATGCCGAGGAAGTGAAGGCTTGGAAATCATGTATGGATAAGTGGGCAGAGGAATTTGGTGGAAAGGAGAGGAAAAAGGTTGGTTCTTTTTTGTCTCTTCCATTTGCTCCCTCCCTTTTCTTGTTATTTTTATTTTTGACGGGGGGTTATGGTATGGCATGATGGAATAGTAGCTGACCAACAATTAATGGACAAAACCATAGGGCAATGACCAATCCCAAGATAAACGTCACTCTGAAGCCGTTCGGCACTACACCCGTGCCATCTCGCTCGACCCCAAAAAGACCGTTTACTACTCCAACCGCGCGATAGCATACAACAACCTCTCCTTGCACAGCCACGCCGAGATTGACTGTACCCATTTGCTGGCTAGAGATCCGAAGAACCAGAAAGCGCTGTATCAGCGGGCATTGGCGAGGAGGGGAATGGGGAGATGGACGGAGGCGCAATCGGACTTGCAAGAGTTGTTGAGGCTTAGTGGAGATAATGAGAGTGCGAAGAATCTGTTGATGATTATCAATAAGGAAATGGGGAGGCTGTGAGACGGCGGAGGACCAACATAAGACCCCGCAAAAGTGGAACGAATTATTTTTATAAGTAGTTTTTTTCTTTATCGCTGGTTAGATCTAGTAATCATTGATATTGGGGTTCGGGCATGACGTTTTACGCATTCGGCGCAAGCGTACAATTTCTGCAGTATTATAGCGTCGGATGATGCCATCTACTGTTTACATTGACTTAATACTGAGATCATGTTAGACTGATAGACCGTCAAATAGCAGCAGGCACGCGAATTTGAGAAAGCAGTAAGAACATGATATTCTTAATTTCATGCCCATGGTACACCATCTGGAAGACGCCAGACATGCTCTTTTTTTGCTCTTACCGCCTCAACCCAGATCCCAGGGGTCTACTAAATCGCCCCGCCTCCCATCCACGCTGCGTAATCGCCATTCCATCATCCGCGCAATCCATTCTTGGCAATCTCCAAATAAAAACTCGCACTGCACCCATCCGTCCATCCATCCTATTAAACCAAAAACCCAGTAGGCCGAAAAAAGCAAGTGGTCTTAACGCCTGACACCTTGGTTTGTCCTTGTCGTTCCACGTCGGGCATTTGCTAAGAAAAAGAAATAGAACACACACCGTGGGTTAGCTCTCTGATTCTTACTCTTTATGCTGATATGGGATAGGAATGGAAGATGAGGGGTTGATGACTTACCTCGTTGAATGGTAGCTCGTCCTCGCGCAGCACCAATACCTCTTCCCCGCATAGCATTAGGACCGATCCTCTTGAACCTATAGTCGCGCAGGGACATAATCAGCCATAGACCTATCACAAAACCCAAACATCACGAGCACTTGTACTACCCGGAGATAGTGAATGGGAAGACTAAAAGGGAATCTTGAGGAGAGAGATTGAGAGGGAGACACGTACATAGGTGCCTGAGCAAGCAAATCCGGAACGATGATGAATCGGATCATACTACCACGGATGTACACTTGTTCGAGTTGAGATACGCGGCCGTCTCGCGCGGTGACGGTTATTTCACGGAGAGCAATGTTAAGAGTGTCTTCGGCTGGAGCGGTCAAGTCGCAAAGCAAAGGTCAAGATGAGCAGATTAGCATAGGTGTCAAGGGATCTGGAGAGCTAAGGCCATGGAACGTACCCTCCATCAACTTCCCTCGGTACATCTACAGCAATGGCAGACGCTATTGTTAGCAACAAGAAGAGCGAGCAATATAATTTCGCTATGTAGAGAAGTGGTTACCCACCTCGCCAGTTTTCAATTCGACAGTGATAATATGACCCAAAGACTCATGGAGGAGCTTGACGGGAACACCAAGGTTGGCCATTTTGATCGTGAGTTTGCAAGTTTTTGCTGCCGGGATTCAAGGGTCGAGATGTCGTTGGTAACCAGCTGTGGGTCTCTACGTAGGAGGAGAGGCGGATGTGTGGATATTTGTGTGAAATGAAAGAATATGGTGTTACCAAATACGCCCAGAGGAAAGAGCGAAGGATCGAAAGACGTGGTGACTATGTGGGTGTTTGCTTAACTTTTGCGTTTTTCGTTTCGCGGTTGGTGTCCAGTCTCGGGTGACTTTATGTGATAGAGAAATGATGGCGTGGAACTTTTGCTTCTTCTTATTACTATTTCTCGAGCTGCATTCTATTAACGTACAAACGTACATTTTTATCGTTACTATCGATTTCTGGCTTCCCAAAAACCAAGCATGGCCCCCAAACGACGGCCTGCCAACGTAGTACGCTCAGGAAACGCAGGTAACTCTTCAAAAGCAGCGGCCAAAGAGAAGGAAAAAGATTCTAAGTCTTCAACACCCGATAATGCACCGTTTGGGACTTTTAAAGACGGCACTCCTAGGCCGCCGCCTCTTTTCCCGGCCGGGTACAAGTCGCCTGTGACGATATTGAATGAAAAATGTCAAAAGATGGGTTGGGAGAAACCTGTGGTGGAGAGTGTAAGTGTGAGAAGGCTTTTCGAAAAAGCTCTGATCGATTGTGATCGTTTCTCAAACCTAAACCTTAGAGGTTGATTAGCTGATATGCATTGTCTGCTTGTTGCCGCAAATCTCTGCAGTTTCAAAATAGAGGATCGAATCCGCAAACTTACACCGGCTCGGTGACGCTCAGGAAGCGGATCAGCAAGAACATCTACAATCTCGACGAAGTGCGGTTGATGCCTCATCAACCATTGAAGATTGAGTCTGCCGCTGAGGCCAAGCATTATGCCGCTACTTATGCATTATTCAGAGTAGGTCTAACATCATAACTACTTGCTTATCCACAGCATGGATAGCTCATGCATTATGCATCATAGTTCTGCTCACACCTCCCAATGTCCATGACGCTCCCTCCATCTATACGGCCGTACTGGTCAGAATTGACTATCGAAAAGGCTGCAGCCCCGGCTCATAGGGCTTGGGAGTACAATCCAGACCCTTTTACTGCCAAGAAGGAGGTCACAGATCGACAAGGAAAGCGAAAAGAAAAAGAGGAGAAAGACAAGGAAGTTGGTTCCTCAGGAGAAACTGGGGAGGCAGAGGGAGCAAAAGGCAGCGGAGGACGTGGGTGGGATAATGCACCAGAGGTGAAGATGGCAGCTTCATTGAGAGAGATGGTCGAGGGGACAGTGAGGAAGGTAAGCAACAAGATATATCTCTTCACGGGGCGATACTGAGTGGTATTTGCAGATGATGCGGCAATTTCCATCTGCTGCACTGGAAGCCAGCAGAGATGCTGCATCAACCGTATCTACCGCTCCATCTGGAATCTCAACTCCTGCTCTCGACCTATCTACCCTCCAAACCCAGCTCACTACCCTCGCCTTCCGGCCTTCACACATCGCTTCCTGCTTGTCTGCCCTTTCCTCCGCGACTGCAAGACTCAAATCCTCTTCTTCTTCAACCAACGACCCTCTCGTACTCTCCCTAAGCATTTTGTCTCCTCTGGAAGCCGCTATCGAATGGTTGCTGCTACATGTACCAGAAGACGACTTACCGGGGAGATATCGACCTTCTTCAAGCTCTGCAGATTTTATCACTGGAGCCAACCCAAAGACCGGCGGGAAAGATGCGCTCGTCAAGGGGTGGTTAACCGACAAGCTGGTGAAACAAGCTGGATTTCCAAGGAAAGCGGTGGAAAAACTGTTGGAAGTCGAGGAACGTGAATCTGTAGCGTTGGATATCCTTGGTAGACGGTTATGCGGCTGGGAATCAGGGGAAGATGGATGGGGTGCAGAAGAGTATGGGGATGGGTGGACAGGGGATGAGAAGGAGAGGGAAGAGAGACAGCAACATAGGGAAGAAGAGATCATGGCTCTCCAAGCTGTTTTAGGTGAACGGTATGAAGAAACGTCGGCTATCTCTTTTACCGTCCACATCGGGCAAGAGATCACAGGCGGAAATGATGCCCTTGCGTTACACACCATCTTTGATGAAGCCTCCCCTTACCCGTCGGCCTCTTACCCTACCCATGCACCGGCATTCTACCTTACCTCCGACACTCTCCCAGCATACATCCGCCTCCACCTTCATTCCCAGCTTTTAAGGCAGTTCCGCGATCCGGAGAGGCATGATCTCCGCTCTGTCCTCGAAAGTGGGTGGGGAGGAGCAGTGTTGAGTATGGTAGAATATCTCGAAACCACCTTAGTCGAAGTGTTGGAGAATCCCCCGGATGTAGGAGAGGTTACAAAATATCTTGTGCCGAAAGTGGAGGAGGTCGTGCCACGAGCAGAGAAGGATAAGCAGCAAAAGAAGAAGCAAAGGTCCCAGAGAGAGAGGGGTGAGAGAAGAGCCCCAACGAAAGAGGATGAAGAGAGAGTAAAAAGGAAATGGCAACAGATGTTGGATCATCCGGAGTATGAGAAGATGATGTGTGATAGGATGAGTTTACCAGCGTGGAAGGAAAAAGATAATATCACAGGGGCTCTAAAAGATAGTAGAGTTTTGGTTGTCGTTGGAGAAGTGAGTTTTTCATTTTTTTTAAAAAATTGAAGGGGTGTTCTGATAATCTTTAAGACTGGTTGTGGTAAAAGGTATTTTGAAAATGATTGTGTGCAATGTCATTTTTCACCAACTGACAAGCAATTCGCAGTACTCAACTCCCTCAATTCATTCTTGACCACGAAATATCCTCTGGCCGTGGCACTTCCGCCAATATTATCGTCACCCAACCTCGTCGTGTAGCCGCCATGGGCGTTGCCTCCCGTGTCGCCCAAGAACGTATGGAAGATCTCGATAAATCGCCTGTGGCAGGTACTGTCGGTTACGCAATCCGTGGTGAACGGCGAGCGGGACCAGATACGAGTCTCTTGTTTTGCACAACTGGTGTCGTACTCAGGCGGTTGGGCAGTGGAGATCCGGATTTGAAAGGGGTCAGCCATGTAATTGTGGATGAAGCGCATGAAAGAGGTGTGGATACGGATTTGTTGATTTGTTTGTTGAGGGATTTATTGGAGAGGAATAAGACAATCAAGGTTATTCTGATGTCCGCTACTATCAATGGTGAGTCTAAGGGCGTTGGCGGCCAGTTAATTAACGTTCGTAAAGTGGCTAACAATATGATGTTCTTTAGAGCAAATCTTTATCGGCGAGTAATTTGACATCATCCGTCCAAGGAAGTAAACTAATTTGTCAATAGACTATTTCGGTGGATGTCCTAGCTTGAAGATCCCAGGATTCACCCATCCTGTGAAGGACTAGTAAGTAACAATTCCTTCCATCTCAATGACCTAGCTTACTCCGCTGTTATTAGCTACCTCGAAGACATCATATCCGATTTACACTACTCTCCTACACCTTCTCATTTTGGACTCCGCCAATCTGAAGAACAAAAAGCGTCTATTCGCGCCGAATTTGCCAAACTCAGTCTTTCCCCCGATTCTCAGCGCGCCTTGGAGATTCTTTCTGCCTCAGATCGTATTGACTATTCGCTTGTGGCTGCTGTCGTTAAGCACATCGTCAATAACGCTACCTCCCCCGATGGTGCTATCTTGATCTTCATGCCCGGTGTGATGGAAATTCGTCAGTGCATCGGTGAACTCCAGTCAGTCTCCCTGGGATCAGTAGAGATTATACCCCTCCATGCCAATCTCTCAAGTGCTGAACAACGAAGAGTCTTTCTCCCTACCAAACCGAAACGAAAGATTGTCGTGGCCACAAACGTTGCGGAGACGTCGGTTACCATTCCGGACGTGATTTACGTGGTTGATGGAGGGAAAGTTAAAGAGACGCAGTATGAAGCTGAGAACGGGATGCAAAAGCTGGTTGAATGTTGGACCAGTCGAGCGTCGGGTAGGCAGAGAAGAGGTCGTGCAGGTCGAACGCAGCCCGGAGCGGTAAGTCAAATGCCTTCCCATCAAGGCTCGGGATGTAGCAGCTGACAAGGATTGAAGTGTTACAAGCTTTATACTCGACGAACTGAAAATAACAGCATGCCCCGATTCCCTGTCCCCGAAATTCTTAGAACACCTTTAGAGGCATTATTCTTACAAGTCAAGGCTATGAATGAGGATACGGATGTGAAAGCGTTTTTGAGGTACGCCCTAATTGTCATTCATAGTGATTAGCTTCTAACACTACGGGATCACAATAGCAAGGCGATCGATCCGCCAAAGTTGGATGCCATCAATGCTGCATGGCGGACACTTCAGGATCTTGGTGCGGTTGAAGGAGAAGATCACAAGAGTCGTCTTACCGCTCTCGGTAGACATGTGAGTTAAGGCATCATCTTCCTGTCGGAAATTTGGGTGGTTGATATCGTGCATTTGTAGATGAGTGTCATTCCTGTAGATTTGCGTCTTGCAAAGATGCTTATTCTTGGTACCATCTTCAAATGTCTAGACCCGAGTGAGTCAACCTCTACTCAGTCCATTTTGAAATATCTGGGGCTGATCCAGCTGATCCCAGTTCTCACAATTGCGGCCTTGCTGTCATCGAAACCTCTTTTCACCTCCCCTATCGACAAGCGTGATGAAGCAAAGAAAGCCCGAGAGTCTTTTGCTTGGGCTAGATCTGATCTGCTCACCGACGTGAAAGCATATGATGCCTGTATAGACGTGAAGAAGAAGGGCGGCAGTCATGGTACAGTCAGACAATTCTGCGAACAAAATTTTATCTCTCCCACCACACTTCGAGATATTGCCTCCCTTCGATCCGACTTCCTCTCCGCCCTTTCTTCTCTCGGGTTCATGTCCTCTTCATCAAACGGGGCGGAGCTCGCCAAATATAATGTGAACGCCAAGGTGGACAACCTCGTGAAAGGAGTTGTCGTCGGCGGTCTTTATCCGCGAGTTGCCAAGATTGCCATGCCAAAGGCTCAGTTTGAGAGAGTGCAGCAGGGAACGGTGCAAAAAGACGTAAGTAGAGTCACCAGCCAAACGATTAAGCCCGTTCTAATTAGGACCCTGATCCACGATTGTTCATGAATAGCACGAAGCAAAAGAGGTCAAACTCTACGATCAGTCTGGTCGTGTATTCATTCATCCCAGCTCAATCTTGTTTACAGAATCCGGTTTCAAATCCGGATACCTGACTTACTTCTCGAAGGCTGAGACAAGCAAAGTTTTCTTGAGAGATGCCACAGAGGTAAGCCACCTTTGTATTACATTACTGGCTCTAGGCTAGTCGAGTGAGTAATGCTAATGAACGTACATTGAAGGTGCCGCTTTACGGGCTTTTGCTCTTCGGAGGCAATATCACAATCAACCATTGGGCTGGGGGCATCATGCTTGGTACAGACGGCCATGTCAAGATACGAGCAAACACGCGTATAGGTGTTTTGTGTTCTCAGTTGAGGTATGTCCTTCACCCAACTTTGTTTACTGTGCAAACATCTGGTTAGAAGATACTGACTTGCACTGTTCAACAGACGACTTCTTGACGCACAGTTATCTGAGCAGATTGAGTCGCCTCATGCCGCAGATTTGACTGGTCATGAGGAGGTAGTGCAGGCAATGTTGGCATTACTGCAGCGGGATGGATTGTCCATGTAGTAGACCTCAAGTGGCATATTTTACACAATCTTGCATCAACTGACATTCCCTGTACAAGTGATCGACAAATCTTGAGAATGAATCAAGGTTTTATGCATTATCAGATACTAACAAATATACAAAGTATAAAAAAACATGAAAAGATGAATCCGAACCCATGACAGAAATTGAGGAAAAACACTCTCCAAGGGCAAAAAAAAAACATATCTTCGCGTTTCAGTCCTCTCTAGACACCTATCCTCTGCACAACTCTCCTCATGCCAGTATATTTGACAACTTCCCTCTTCTCCAGGATGTACAGACATCTCTCCAACGCATGTTGTGAGTACCCTTGACCCGAAACAAACTCCCTCACTAAACTCTGATAACTTGTGGAGTACCCAATCGGTAATCTCCTCTTCAGTTCTTTTTCGATCCTGTCAATCTCCTCGTTAAGCTCTGTACGGGAGAGACCCTCGACGCCGGAGCCGACAGAAACGGCGTGCATGGTGGAGAATTTGAATAGGCGGATGGCTTCTTCGACGTGATGAGGAAGCACGCGGGGAGAGAGAGTGATTTTGGCAAGAGATTCGGAGATTCGGATGATGGCTTCGAGTTGACTATGAAAAGGGTAAGGGTTGTTAGAACTTGTACACGTACTCCACAAGTGATTGGGAAGAAAGGACTTACCGGACAGTCATGGGGATAGAGCTTCGCTCGTCGTTATCTCGTTCAACTTGGGCAACTTCCTTTCGCAGACTGACAAAGTGGGAGCTGAGCATCTCTGCTGCTTCTCCGCTCAAGTTCGGTGCGCATCGCCTAATTTTTAATCGCAATATCAGCACAATGATTTTGATTGGAAGGAGGGACAGATTGGCTCACGACTTGCAGTATCCAATATATCTCTTCATCTTTTCGATATCAATCTCTCCTACTGCTTCATTCTCCGTTTGTCTGTTCATATGGATATTCATCACATGCTTGGCAATTGTCCTATCTCTCTGTTCGTTGTGCTCATCTTTAACGATGAAAATCATATCGAATCGAGAAAGGATGGTTGTTTGGAAATCAATATTCTCACCCGGGGATTTCATATCATCATACCGTCCAAACACGGGATTGGCAGCCGCCAGAACCGACGTTCGAGAGTTGAGGATCGTAGTGATACCAGCTTTGGCGATAGAGATGGTTTGTTGCTCCATAGCTTCATGAATAGCCACCCGATCTTCATCCCGCATCTTATCAAATTCGTCGATGCATACCACTCCTCCATCGGCGAGGACCATGGCACCGCCTTCAAGGAAGAACTCCCTAGTTACAGGATCACGTTGGACGGAAGCGGTGAGACCTGCAGCGGAAGAACCTTTGCCTGAGGTGTAGACGCTGATAGGGGAGACCTTTTCGACGAATTTTAAGAGTTGGGACTTGGCAGTACCGGGATCACCGAGGAGGAGGACGTTGATGTCACCTCGAAGGCGCATACCGTCCGGTAAAATCTTCTTGCTTCCGCCCATCAAAAGGCAAGTCACCGCTTTTTTGATGTCTAAAGGAACAGAAATGACGATCAGTACAGCTTCCATAGCCAGCATCTGATGGTATGCTTACCAAGGTTTCCATAGATACTAGGGGCGACACTGTTCGCGAATCGTTCATACAAGCCATCGCTCCTAGCGAGTTGCTGGAATTCCTCCTCTTCTTCCGGAGTGAAAACACGCGTTCCAGAGCTGGCAGCAGAACTGTCGAGCTCGATACCAAGCACTCGAAGGTAAGGTTGACGAAGGGCAGGTGCACCTGATGTCTTTTGCTGAAGGTATCATATGAGCATCCTGCCTTTATTAAAAGCATAACAAGTGAATTGCTTACGCTCTTGTGGTTGGGAGCAAAAGTTGAGTAGATACCGGTAGCAATGATTCTAGATCCTGGAACAACCTTACCGGTCAAGTACCTCTCGGCATGAAGCATCATGTGTCGAGGCAATTCACCAACAGGGACCATATCAGGTGCTTCTTGGAGCTTGATGTTCTGCTGGTCAACAAAGCGGCATCGGTCGTGGAGGATGACATAGGGATCGAGGGGGCAATCTTTGTGCTGGCCTTCTACGGGTTCGCTATGTAGTAACAGTTTCTCGTCAGTTTTGGCAGTGGCAACAGGAAAGACTATGAATCTTACGCATCACATCGGCGAGGAAGAGCGGCACGTTCACCGCCGATAGCGCCAGAGACTTTGACGTGCTTCACACTTCGACAGCCTTTACATTGGAGAGCGAGTTCGGTCGCTCGGGATGAGAGTTGAGAAGCGTTGATTACAATCCCTGGTAACCTGACGAGAGTGGTGAGAGTGTTCGCCTGTGTATATCAAATTAGTTAAATAGATGTTTATCAAGAGGTAAGAAGTGCTTGCATTAAGTTGTCGGAATTGTAAGAGGTTCATGCCAGATTTGATGGCCACCTGCATATCAGGCACCTCCTCAGCGACCAAACTGGGCTGACCATTCTGAGCTCGCTCGCGCTCACGTTCCCTGTCTGCTTCATTCGTCGGGCGAACTAAATCACGGGCATATTTCAAGAGTGCAGCTTCCAACTATTTTAAACTTCATCAGTACCTGGGATACGTACAAAAACACGTAACGAGCAATGCGATATTAAAAAAAGAACATAGAAATAAAGAAAAAACTAAACTCACTAGAGGAATCATCTCGCCCGGTTTATCCTGCACCTTCTGCGCTAACTCTTCATTCCATGCCACAAGGTCTCTCAAGTCAACTTCCAAAGTATGATGTTTCAGAAGCAACGCTGATCGGAGAGCGTCGCGGTACGTCCATTGGTCTTCAATACGGAACCCATGAAGGAAGTCGTAGAAGAGTCGTTCAATTTCAGAGGGGGCGTTTTGCTGCTCTGCGCCTTCGAGAACGCCAACGGACCAGATACGGCCTTCTTCCATTGTTGCTTGTTTGGGTTAATGCGAGAGTTAAGGATGAAAGAGGGGATGGGGATAAAAATGAAGGATATTTCATGAAGGAACCTGAATTCAATTTACGCGTCGCGCGCGTTCGCGACGAACTTTGTTTTGCTTATATTTAATCCCCCACTTTGCTCACAGACAGCACTGTCCATTTTATGCGATTGTATCTGTAGTACATGTATTTCAGACTAATATTTAAGAAAACGAAGAAGTTTGGATAGTCTGTGTTTAGTCTGTGTTTATGCATTGTTGGAGCTTTATCTTCGTTGTCTTCGATGGATTAACACGTAAGCTTCGCACAACCATCTGGTTAAGAGTGGTACGTTTTGTTGTTATAAGCGTAAGCAGTGCGAAAGAACATGAAAGTGATGGCTTGCAGTATGAAAAGCTTCGATCTGGTCTCGGCCAAAATCAGTCAATACCATACAACACTGCATGATCCCATGCTCGTATGCCCACCTATCGTACAATTGCTTGCCAGCCGTCTATCTGGTTCCACTCTTCACATCCTCTTGATCTTCTCCAACAACACCCCCATCCTAGCGCCCATATTCGGCTGACCTCTCCCCTTTGATAAGCCCGTAGCATCCTTCGCCCAATGATATTTTGAAAAGCCTTCTTTCTTCAATGTCCTTATGGATGGTTTTGGTTCGGAGGAAGGAGCGGAAGGGGGAGGAGATGGAGAAAGGGCGCGGACTTTAGGTTTAGGAGGTGCTTCCTCGACTCGAGGTTTCCGAGTAGTTTTTTCGTAAGGCTTATTGCTGTGAGACTTGTTGAATGGCTTGTTGGGACGAGAGGAAGAAGATGAAGGGCCGGCACGAGCACGGATCCGAGCCGTATCCGGATCCTCTTCCCCTCTCTCTTCTCTCCCCCGCCTTTCTTTCCCTTTAGAACTTCCTGTCCTCCCCTTGATTTCGTTATTGCCTTCTTCCCGCTCATTGCGTCGCCTAGAACCGTCACCTAGTCGCTCACTCTCCATCCCTTCAGCGCGAAGGACTTTGGCGTATTGTTTTTTGACTTTGGCACGTTGAATCAGGTCGGTCTTGATCTTCTTAGCTGTGGAATTATATGCAATGTTAGCAGGGATTTGATCCTAGCGGATATACCACGTCAAGGCGCGCAAAAATGAAATACATACCTTTACCGAGGTAAGCATCTTTGGGTGCACGAGATGGTGCAGTCCTGAATCCCTGCTTTGCGCTTGCGTTCGGAGCCAACTTGGCTCTCGGTTTAGGCTTGGGCGCCTTACCTGACTCCTTCTGTTTCTTTGTAACTCTGGGCATTGTCGTCAAGTACTACTTGCGTTGTCTCTGACCAACTTTTCCTGGTTGTTTTTCCAAGTCCCTCGAAATCCTTCGTTCGCCGTCGGTGGAGGCCACTGAAACTCAAACTTACCTGGCGGGTGGCAAATCGCCACATTAAACAATCGCCGAAAAGGCCGCTATAATCAGCGCTGACGGTCTCCATTCATATCAGTTGTCGTCCTTAAAGCCGTGACTTGATTTATAAATTGACTCTTTTTCTTGCCTTTTCCGTTCTCACTCACCACTCACCTTTCTAGCTTCCGGACACATTTTCTCGAACAAGCGACCTACATTACCTTAGTTGAATGAGCACTACAGGTGCGTATTTGATCGCAGATCTTGCGTATTGGAGCATTTTTCGCCGCTTTTCCAAATATTGTGTACCCACAATTGATCAGTCGAAGAAGAGCGACTGTGTGATTGTGGCGAAAGGCAAAGGCTGATAAATTGTCTTATAGTTACCCAGAGCAAGGTGGACGCCACTACCAAGAAGACAAAGGCCCCTGCGGCTACCGCTGGGGTTGAGAACCTCGGTCCTGCTTTTGGTATGTAGACAGTTTGTTCCATGTTTGAAAGAGCGAACCTAACGTCCTTGATAGACCCGTTTGCTCCTGTTAACGACTTGAACGACACTCCCTCTATCGAAAAGGCCGTCGGCTCCAAAAATGACAAGATTCACATCCGTGAGTCGCCACATCTCTCGCATCATGCAGCCCTAGATATTCTAACCGCTACGCAGGTCTCCAACAGCGTAATGGTCGAAAGACTCTTACAACTGTGCAGGGTATCCCCAGCAAGTACAACCACTCCAAGATTCTCAAAGCGATGAAGAAGGAGTTTGCCTGTAACGGTACCGTTGTCAAGCCCGAAGTTGACTCTGGCGAGGAAGACTCTCCCGCCCCTGTCGCCAAGAACCATGGTGACGTTTTGCAGCTGCAAGGTGACCAGAGGGTCGCCGCCAAGCAGTTCCTCATTGACTCGGGGATCGTCGCTCAGAAGGAGGCCAAGGACCTTATCGTTGTGTGAGTATACTCTGCAATGTGAATTGGTTTGTTGGACGAACTGCTGACCTTCATGTGCCTTAGCCACGGTTACTAAGCCAGAGCCTTTCAGGGACGAAGCAACTTGAATCCCCTGCAAGTGGGAATTTTCAATATTTGTATCTATCTAATGCTCGTTGCCTGTGTCTTATGAATTGATCGTCCGATAAGCACTGCGAGAGGGTTATATGTAGTATGAGTTGACGGTGATGACATGTCCTAATAGTACTGTTACACACAACATAAATAAATGTTCGGTCTAATTTAAAATGTCGTCTTCCAATGCCTGCATCTTTTCTGAAGTTAGCACGTGTATTGGGGGCTGCCCCAGAGGACGTACCTTGTAATGCAGCAACCCTCCATGCTCGCCTAATTCTTCGCCTTCCGCCATCATAATCTGCGCAGAAAGAAATCCATCTGATTGGATCTCCAGACACACTTTGATTGAATTCTGCAGAGCTCTCGAGAGATGCGCAAAATGCGCAGAATGATAGCTACTCTCCGTTCTCATCAGAAACATGCAAGCATATTGCAAGGGGGAAATCCAAAACTGACCTGAAAGAAATCCCTTCGTCTACACAGATAAACCTCTGCATCACCTCCTTATCATTCGGATAATCCAACTCGACACTCCCAAAATCTCCTTCAGCTTGTATACTGAACTGTCCCATTTCATCAATCCGTCTTCCTGTCCGTATGGTAGAGGTTGTCACATCGGCGTTCATCTCGGGCTCGGGGGAATCATTATCACCGCCACCACCATGACTTCTTCCCCTTCCACGATCGCGGGGTGGGATGGCGCTGAGTGTTATACGGGATGATGAAGGCGGGAGGTCAAGGAGGGCATCGCGCAACCAGTCGGAACGCATAATGACATATAGCGCACTAATGAGTTGGCCGCGAGCGTTTAATTTTGAGATGGAATTCAGTAAGGGAAGAGGACGAACGCACCGCTCATTTTGGTCGAATATCGGATTGAGAATTTCCTCCGGGTCGAGGGTACGTAAAGCGCATGTCGTTGTGGGACCTTTGGATTCGTCTCGCCTATGTCACCGAGACCATGGGTATGGACATAAACAAAGACAAACACCACCCTGTCAGCAAGAATGTACAAAAGGTCCGCAAAGAAGGAAAGAATCGAACGGACAAGAGAAGGTTCAGCTCGTACCCTGGGCCCATCCACTCCATCCGCATACCCGTCATCCCTTTCTTCTCTTTCGCCCATCTGCGGCCTTCATCCGCTCCGCCCCCACTTCCATTCCCTTCCCCCGTGGGATTTCCAGCTTCCCCGGCCCAGCGCCTTTTACTTCTCAGGTTTGAAATGTTCTCCCTCCCTGACGAACCGGCGTTACCAAAGATGTTTAGGCATTGAAGAAGCGAGTCGAGGGAGAATTCGAATGTGGCGGGGAAGTCGGTTCTACGGAATGTCCATGAGGAGAAGATGTGCGATGGGATGTAAGCTGCAGCTGTAAATTTGGTACATCCAATCGCTGTTAGTTTTTCGTGTCTCATATGATACCGGATGGAAGCGGCGTACCGCAAAGTGTCCGAGCGTCCTCGACAGTGACTGTGACTAAGTTTTCTGTTGCGTCCAATATAGCGTTCTACGATCCGTCAGAGTCTGGCTTTAGATGAACATCTGCAGAACGCACATGCTTGAGCCCAATACCACGTAATAGTTTCGCAAATGGTCGAACATCTTCCATCTCAGCCACAAAGACCTATGAAGGTGGGAAATCAGCCCAACGAAGGAATCGTCCAAAAGATATCAATGTGATGACGGGCGTTGGGAGAGATACCAACAGGAAGATGAGCACTGATCGGTTGTGCCATGTTCACAGCTCGCCTATCTAACTAGGCAACTGAATAGATTAGAAAGCCTTAATATAAAAAGAAGATCAAAAGAAACAAAGATTTGATGACGGAAGATCGCGTAAGCTGAAAGTACAACACGAATCGACGCGACGGGATACAAGTTATGATGCTGGAACATTGACTTGCACTTGGAATCTAGCGCCGTTCCATACACTCATGTTGTATCTTCTTCCATTTATTCTTTTATTTTTTTCCATGTGGTACGGAACATGCTCTTATTAGGATGGGTAATGGTGTGAATGGGTACTTAATTGCCATCAATCATCCTTCCTGATTAAGAACAACACCGTTCCCACAAACGAGAATGAACACGAGACTCCACGACGACGCTTCAGTTCTCATGTCCTTCCGATTTGTTCTCAAACTTGGTAATCTGGCGTTGACCAGGAAATGGTAGAAAGATTTGTACTCCATAACGCCGTCCTTTCTTTGTTGAGCTTGAAATCGATGAGGGTCCTCACCAACAGAATGTCCCATAGCGAATCAGATAAGCGGGAATTTAAACCTGAAGTGATGACGTCCACATTTAGCAACTGGCCATTTCCTTTCTTTACCCAATGCGATACGACTCATATGCGTTCTTTTTTATCTTCTTCGCTCTACACATTCCCATAACGCTCAACGCAATGGCACTCAGAGCAGTATTAGGGCTCTCGCATTCACTTCCAAGGGCAAAACCAGTTTCTATGGCCATTATCAGACCCTCACACGCCTTCTTCACGCCATTCCTCCCCCACACTGCTGGACCCGGCCGATCACTCCTCACTTCTTTCCTCTCCACCGCCCGATCTTCTCCCTTGCCTCAATCTCTCTCCGTATCCAGCCCTCTCACCAAGCGATCATTCAATTCTTCAACTAAATCGCTCATCAGATCAACTTACTTCCCACGGGGAGGCCGGTCGAGTGGTAATGGTTATGGTTACGGGGGTGGTGGACCCCAAGGACCTTGGGCGTGGTTCACAAGGCTTAGGAGGAGGATAGATAGAATTCCGACAATGACGCTTGTCTATGGGCTGATCGGTATCAATGGAGCTGTGTTTTTGCTTTGGCAATATGCTCTCTCCTCCGCTGTGAGTCGTCACACGTATCTGACAAAATTCGATAGCTTGGATGAGTCCAAAGCTGATTTCCGAGACTGATAGCAACGATTCCGTGATCCATCACTCTTATACTTTTTAAGAAACAATTTTATCTTAAATGAAGTCAACGTCTTCTCGGGGAGAATGTAGGTGTATATCCCCTCTGATGAGCCACCCAGAGCACGTCCATTCAGCTGACAAAGCTACTTCCAGATGGACACTCGTGACGAGCGCCTTTTCCCACAGTAATGGTACACACATCTTTGTCAATTGTTTGGGTCTTTACTTTTTGGCCCCTGCAGCCGCTTCGTAAGTTCCGATTTTACATTTGACCACAGGGATACATAAGTTAAATCCACCCTGCTAGAATCATGGGCTCCGCCTCGTTCCTTGGCCTTTACCTCGGAGGTAAGCTTCCTCCCGCATTCCCTTTTTCCCAAACCCAGCGTTACTAACGAAAACCCCTTTTATAATTATATAATTATATAATCATATTATAGCCGGTGTATTCTCCTCCCTCGTCTCGCTCGGTTACCACCGCTTCTCCCGACACAGGTGGTGGGGTAGTGAAGGCGCTTCTGGCGCTATTTACGCATGTCTCGCGTACTATGGTGCTCTGTTCCCTAATTCGCAGGTGTTGATGTTCTTCGTCATTCCTATGCCTGTTTGGGTTGCTATTGGTGGTATCTTTGCTGTAAGTTCCTTTTCCTTATTTATTGCTGTTCCGGTTCGCTAGATTTTCCAAGCCGGATTT
The DNA here is from genome assembly GCF_000149245.1 of Cryptococcus neoformans H99. Taxonomy (NCBI): domain Eukaryota; kingdom Fungi; phylum Basidiomycota; class Tremellomycetes; order Tremellales; family Cryptococcaceae; genus Cryptococcus; species Cryptococcus neoformans. The sequence goes on from NC_026746.1 coordinate 1,512,972, forward strand.
TTCTTCTTTAAAAAAGCAAAAAAGTTGCTGACGCGATGTAATGGATGTAGTGGGATTTCTACTCCGCTGTCAAACGACCTAACTCTGGGACCGACTCTGCCGGACATTTGGGTGGGATCATCTATGGTTTGGGGGCTGCTATGGCTTTGAAGAGGGGTGGATTTATGAGAATGATGAGGGGTGGTCGACCCAGGTGGTAAAATACTAGTATCATACTTCCTAATCAATTACTATAAACATTTGAGGGAAGTATGGACACGTGAAGCCCATTTCAAACTTGTCATTGACTTTCAGTATCCTCGAATACTGAAGCAAGAAACCAAATTCACTTGTAATAATGCTGCATATGGTGGGTTGTGCTTCAAATTGTGAAGGCTTTGAAAATGAAATATGGAAAAAAAGAATTAAGATATAAACTATCGCTTCAAATTAACATGAGTTTTTGAATCAGTGGATGGGTTGACTACATTGACAGACTATACCTGTACTTGCACAGTATACAGTATCTGCTAAACCGCGCGCCACATGCTCACTCTACGCCCTGGGGTAATACCAATCTATAATGACAACGTTACGACGACCCGACCAAATCGTGTTTTGGACCTAATGATTCTTGATTCCTGACTGTCTTTTTTGTGTGCGTTTTTTTTGCGTCCTCGTCATGGTCATTTTTCATGATCTCCGAACCTTTTTCGCGGGAACTTCATACACCACTTCTTGTTCTTTTTCTTCATACAGCTCCATCTCCATTACCTCCGTCTTTGTCTCCACTGGCAACTCCTCCCCCGTCTCCTCCTCCATCATTATATCCCTACTATTCTCCTCAGAGTCAGCCAACAAGCTTGTCGCCCGCCTGGCCAACCCAGGGAAAGCACCCATTTCTTCAAATTTGCGCTGCAACCCGCCTTCGGAATGCAAGAGCGTGATATCGTCGGAACCGCCAATAGAGATGAAGTCGAGAAGGATGTTGGGGACGGTTCGACGGTTGGTGAAGCGTTGTAAGAGCTCTTGGAGGGCTTCCATATCGGCTATATCCGGAATGGGAGAGAGAAAAAAAAAGGATGGGTTAGCTTATGGCGGTTGGGTGGAGGAAGGTGGGGACTTACATCGTTGGTTAAGTTCGATGATGAATGGTGCCGGGGAAAGATGGTACTTGCCGAGAATGGATTTGGCATTCTTGGAATAGGGGCAATATGTCTTGAATCATCCATCCATCAGCATTATAGATGGGCAAGAGACGAGAAAAAGACTGGGCTCACTTTGGAGAAGACGACGATGCTATACCTCTTATTCGCAAAGTCTGCCCATCCGTCTTCAAAGATCATTTGATCCTCTTCCCCGGCGTCAATCGACGACAACAACTTTTCAAAGCCCGATGACCCAATCTTTTTCAAATGCGACTTGCTCGGCACCTCGAAATCATTCGGCAAAACTCCACCTTCAGCCAACCACCAGACCAACGCCCTTAGTGATTGAGCTACATTCTGCGCTTGCACATTTTGCTTGTGTGCTTGAAGTTCAGCTTCGGCAGCAGCTTCCTCTGCTGAGAGAGGTTCGGCTTCGGTATAAGAATCCCAGAACAAGTCGTCTTCTGCTATTAACTCGTCTTCGTCTATTGTTAAAAGAATGACATCGTCGTCCATCTTTGAATCTGGACGGTGTATCACGTGTTCTGGTGTGGGTAGGGGTATCATATCTTCATCGGGGGTCCTAATGTGTAATCTTGAAGCGGCAGAATTGTACCGACCAAGATCGGAGCCATGACCAGTGTAGATAAAGAAGAAGAGGGCGAGGGTGAGGATGCCACCAATAGTGACGGAATACGGATATTGAGATGCCCGGTTCTTGATTCCGTATGATAGCCTTCGCGCAGCTGAGCGCCGTGAGGAAGGACCAGAGAAAGAGTGACGGGTGAGCGGGAGGAGAGGAGCGTTGTTATTACCGTAGTTGTTGAAAGGCATGGTGATGGAAGGCAAGCTCAGGGCTCTGCGAGATTCGAATCCAGGGAGATTGGAAGGTTGCGAGCGTGGTGATATAGGTTCGTCAAAGTGCATAATGTAGAAGTATGGCTGTTCTAAGTATGCGTTTTGGTGTATATCCGGCAGTGAAGGGCAACACCAAAGGAATACAGGAAAGGTAGGTGGTGTGCAGAAGTCTGAGCGCGCTCGCTGGAATCGGTTGATCGGTGATGGCTGATTTGGGACAGACCAATGTATCGTCCACTTCGTGGCTGGAGGCTGGAGATTCGTGGAAAGCGTGTCTTGGACAGCTGCAGTTGGACGTATAGAGATGCCGATGCCTGCACAGGTGTCGTCTTGTAATGAAGATGGTTTTAACGAGAAGAGGTAGAAGAAAGACTCGTGGAAACAGGAGTACTTGTATATTTACACATTTTGCCTTTCTCAAGGCTATTGTTGGTGGGCAGTACTAGATGCAGCTGAAGCTTAAAACACGAGAGATATTACTATCAGAGGGCAACTTCCGGCATCCGGGGCTAGCGCAGGGAAGTGCAATTTCTGTCGATGGAATTGATGCTTAGTTATATTATTTTGGGACAGCCGCGTGTTCCATTCAAATCGTGAGAAGTCACCTGAAATGCAAGGGCCGATCGGAGTCGGTGATCGGTAATTTGGCTGCCAGCACCGAGGTCAAAAGCCCGACGACGTTGATGTGTATACCGAGCTTTGCGCTGGCATTGCTAGGATTCTGCGGAAAAGAGCGTTGGGATAGGGAAGAGGATGGATGATGAGAAAGAAATACGGATAGCTACTTGGGGTATTATTATGTGAGGCCAGACGATATGTCGTCGTGTCAATGGTCTCAGGCTCATACTAAGTTCTGACCAGCAAACGCAGCACCTCTTCTGCTTTACACTTCGCAGCAGCGACCAAAAAAAGACAACAGAAAGTGCCGTGCGTACCTGTGACATAAACCAACGTAAACTACCTCCGTTCTCCTTCTGCCTACCTTCTCATGCTTCTCATCTTCCATCCTCCTTTTCTCACCTATGTCATCCCCAACCTCTTCTCTCTTCACGCAGCTGCCGCTTGCGCATTTCGCATTTTGCATCCATCCCAAACTTCGACTGCAGCGTGAAAAAGTAATTCAATAAATTACAGGGGCATCAAATAGGGAGCACGGACATCATACCCGCATGCCCTTATGCCTAGCCAGGGACCAGGGAACTACCCTTAATTTTATCGCCAAGGTGGTCTGTGGGTTATGCCGGCTCACCGCCTTCTGCCCTCTTCGGCGTTCTGCCTTGTAACTCCCGCCATTTTAATCTGCTTTAAACTGGACGTGGGAAAACTGCAAACAGTTAAGAAAAATCTAACCAGAAAAATCATCTACGTATAATTAAAAACAGAAGAAGAAGAACACGAAAGCTTATCTGGCGTTATTCTCCGATAATAAAATGTGGCTGCTGGTGGCTGGTGGCTGGCGGAAAATGTTTGTTTACATTATCCTTTCATTCCAGCAGTTAATTTTAAAGCTTCTCGATGGCTTGACGTTTCATCAATCATTTTATGCTGTTGTCGTTGGTTGACTTCCTGGCTTAAGATGCAAGATGCATGATGCGCGCATGTCCTTTTTGTCCTGTTGTTATAGTTTCTCTGCTCTCTACTTTTTTTCCCTCCCTCACCAACATGTCTAGCAATATGTCCATGCCAAATCCAATGTTGAACTACTAACAAACAAAAAGATGGTCTAGTTCAACTATGGACGTATGTAATGCTTTCTCCTGCCAAGAACTGAGAGCGTGTTGTAACGAAGCTACCGGCAATTGTTCACTGCTTTTTGGCCTTTCATCTAAATAATCTCATTTCATGTTATTTGCTATTTACGTTTTTTACGTGAAATTTTTGGATAGAAATAATAGACTGATTTATTGTAGCTTGTAGTTTCTTCGCAATCTTTAAGTACGTCGTGTGCTGAGTGGTGCGTCTATGTAGATGATCTTCTTCAAGCTCGAGAGGAGGACAGCGATGAGCGATGGTGAATTTTGTGCAAAGATTTCAGTTCAAACTGATCCATAGTGTAGCGATGAAGACGGGGATGATGAGGAGGGACGGAGATGAGGGGTTGGAGCTGTAGTTTGGTTCTTAATCCTTTGGTCTATCAGTCATCTGTTCGTATGCATGGTCCGTTCGCATTCATATCTTTTGATTTATTATGGTAGAGAGCGGTTCGTTGATTTACTAAGGGGTTCAGACCTATTCACAGATACTTAAAACAAAACCACTGGCACAAGAAACGAAATTGAACGTTGCGCGGAATCGTGAATTATTCCTTCATTGAGACCCACCAGTGCAGCGGCGTAATATATATATATAATATGTAAAAACAGCATGGTGAAATATCAAGATATCGTACCCTGAAAACCCCACAATGAGTTTACCGAATTCCTTATCGCGACGAAGAAATCTTCAGATCCATCCCTTGAATCGCGAACCGATATAGGAATCGGGTTATTCAGATGCTCGTTAGTTGATGGCTCAGATTGTGTACATAATAAAATAGTGTAACCGTGCGATATGGAGGACTGGACAATGCGCATTTAATCAGTTTCAGTTTTTGCATGTATACTTGACATATTTATATGGACAATCGTCTTCATTGTGCCATCCACCCTCTCCTAACGACTGTCTAGGGAAGCGCTATTATCAAAGTCTGTACCGACTCTAATAATGGTAAGGATCGCCAAACAATGCACTACTACAACCATTGACACCTTCGACTCAAACGCTTGCATCGGCCTGACTGTTTGAGAAAGATGACCGAATATGAACGTTGAACCTCATTTTGTCTACTTGAAGAGCTCTTCGTAAGAAAGCAACGCTTCAAAGCGACGGAAGTTGTTTTTAAATGGACCAATTCTCGTCTCACCACCATCATCTTCCATTCCTCCCCCTAGCGAAATCTCCATGAAGTCTACCATTTCTGCAGCCTCATCATCATTTCTCAAAGATAGATGGGAGGCTAAACGGCCTCAAAAGCGGCCGAGGTCTTCAGCAGCTCCATCTGTAGATACTTCTGTTCTGATGGCAGAATGTGCGCTTAATGAAACACCCAAGAAGAAGCCATTCTTCAAACCTTCCACTCGGCGAAGGCCGGGAGCTTACGATTCACATGTTGAGAAGCAGCAGCAGACCCTTCATTAGCTCACATTAATAGTAGTGCTGCCGAGGGCGGGCATTCTGTTCTCAAGAAAATCAAAAAATCTCTCATGTACATGGACAAAGCTAACTTTTCCATCACTCTGTACACGATGATACAAATATACAACCGTCGCGTTATGCTTCGGTCAAAGCAAGACAAGCCCATCTTGATTCCATAAGAAAGAAGTAGGTAAGTCCTATTTTTACCTAAAGGAAAGCCGAATGCACATCGACAAGCCTCTGACCAGACATTTTTGGCAGGCATGCATACAATGACCCGAACGGTCTCCCTTTTAATTACTTTCCCTCAGTCCGCCTGACACTCTTAACTATTTTCCACGATCTTCGACTTCAACTCGCGGATCTCTCTCATTAACTCCGGAGTGATCGTCGACCCTTCGTTCATCGCCTCGTAAATGCTTTCCAGCTTTTGCTTCAAATGCTGGTCTCGCTCTCGCATTAATCGCTCAGCGTCCTTGGCCTTTTGAAGCAAAGCTTTGGGGCCTGAGGGATCAGACTCCTGACTCCATTTCACGATTCCCATCAAGCATGATGGCACCCAATAAGATACCTTTTTCACAGCAACGGAAGGGCCAGTAACTGGTAACGTTTTCACCACTGTGACCTCCGCTCTGGATGACATCAGGGTCTACAACCTCCGAGTCTCGGATATGTTGTCTGGCGGCTTCAGGCAAATGTTCCTCGGGAACACCGCCGTTAGAGCAAAAACCGGGAGAGATATACATCTCATGGAAGGGAAAAGTTGGCCGCTCATTGCCGTCTCGGTGAACAGCTGGGCTGCATGTATAAGTGAGTATAGCCCCCGCAGGCCGGTTTTGTGCAAATGCTGGCTCGGGAGGATTTAGATTTTGCATTGGGCATGATGTTGGGTCGATAAATGTCGAATATAAGAATAAGAAAAAGCAGAGATAGAATGGGCATCGCAGAGATGATATGCCGCCATCACTATTTGGCAGTCCGTCGGAAATTGATAAGCACTTTCCAGGATTCCCCTGCTTTTCCTAAACTCCGGTCTCTGGCTCATTTCTCTGACGGGCAGTCGCCTATTCGTCCCAAAGCTCCCTCACATCTTTGGCAGTTCGGTCTTTGTAAAGACCAAAAGTTGTGGTTGGGCCAGGGAGACGCTGTGCGAGGAGGAATTGACGGCGGAGGAGGGGATGGTGGCCGAGGAGGCAAAGGAATGAATTAGGCCTGTCAGCTGACATCTCCGATCCCGTTGAGAGGTGGGACTAACCTCCAGGCAGACCTTGGTGCCTAAGGTCCCGAGCGATGGTGTGGAAGACGCCACTAATCCCCGCCAACAAGGCATCGTACTGTTCAGATCGACGCTCCTCCAAGACAGTCTTCAAAAGCTCGGCAAGCGGTACGATTGCTCCCGCTGGAAGTTCAGAGGCTGCGATGCATTCGTGTCTCGGCCTTTAGCGTCGATCTGCCTAAGTCGGAATCAAATGGACATTGAAGAAAATGATGACATAGAGGGCCATTCATTTTGTCGTCTTGTAATATGTCACAAATGTTCGCGTTTGCATTGAAAACTATGCTCTGGCGATTCAGCAGATGGATCTGCAGACGCTCAACAGAAGGACAGTGGTCACGGGTCTTGAACTGGAAGAGTCTGTAACAGGCTTGAAATTGGTTGAGATGAAATTAGCCAACTCGGGCATCACCTGCCTTAATTGCTGACTCGTCGTCGTTTGTGCAATTTTAACCTCGGCAAGTGTCTTGGCTTCAAAAGCGACAAAAGACGGGGCCGAAAAGAAAGGCTCTTTCCAGACATATAAATCGGGGACAAATCGGCGAAGGAAAGGAGCGTCTTGAACGATAACTTTGCTTAAATAGTGCAAGAGCTCAACGAAGGTGCGGCCGGCCTTGTCGTCTTCTTGACGGTTGGGATCATTAAGCTCCGCTTCATTGTGAAGATATTATCAGTCTATCCATCTCTACTCGTACTCGTAGAAGAAAACGGTTACGCGTCGTCGGGCCAAGGGAAAACCATATCACTCTCAACTCCTTCGGCACATCGACATCACGAGGAAGGTGGTAAGCACCCTTCTTGCTAGGAAGGCCAACAAGAATCCTCGTAGCTTGGGAGGTGGTTGAGGTCGTCGTTTCCATAGCCTTCCTGCACCACCGGCCATGTCTGGGAATCTCCTCCTCTGGCGCTCTGCCCTGTCCAGCCAGCTGTGTCCCCCATTTGCGGGACGGATTGGCCGAGGCTTTGCAGTATATATCGCAAGCTAATAGAGCTTGGAGAACATTAGAGTTGAGCGTGCCATACTTGAGATGTAGATAATTGCTTTGGGGTGTGACAAAGAGAGGGATGGGGTACCAGTCACGACAAATTTTGAAGAAAGGGAAAGAAGTATTTGAATTTGGGAAGGACTGTCGACTGGAGTGAAATCTAGCGAAGTCATTAGAATTGATATCTTAGGGTTACATGTCACATGACATCCTCACCTCGCAAACAGCATCAAGGCCAGGAAAGAAACTGGGCATCGATCCACATCTTTGTTTCTGAGCAAAGTCGCATATTGGATTTTGCTCTCGTGGTTAGTCACAACGCCATAGCGAGGGGCGGGACTTTCTTCTTGGAAGTGCCTAAGGGAAAGGGAGGCGAGGGTGGTCTTAAAGTTGGTCGCCAGCACGGAGAAGCCTTGGATACCAACGGCTTGGGCCGTAAAGTCGCCCAAAGCCTTAAAGGTGTTTCGATGGAGGTAATGCAGGAATATCTTTTTCATGTTCTCTATTGTCCCGATGCCATCATAGTACGGATCTAAATGAGAAGCATAAGTCGTGTAATAGAAAAAGTATTGAAACAAGACTCACCATCACCCATATCCTCAAAATTGAGTATCCCTGCATCATCATAACCAAGGTCCTTGCGGAGCCTTACAAACTCCTCTATGCCGTTGACCTCAGCCATCAACTGCGTGCGCTCTTCCCGGGTGACGACCTCTGACGCGCCGTCTTCATCCTCTTCACCATCCGCATCATCCATGACGTCCTGTTCAACCTGATCATTGGCTGCTGATTGATGATGCACTTGCTCAGAATAAACTCCTTGCATTGCTTGGCCGTTTTGCGCTTGTTTATCTTTGACGGCAGATGTAGTTCATCTGGTTGACCTGGACACCGATTTTTTGTTTGTCAAGATGAACGCGGTGGGGCATGCCAGTACTTATGGAATGATTTTTCAGAAGGCGAAGGATCCAGTCATAGATATATACGGCCGCATTTGCGGGAGGTACAGTACGGCTAGTAAAGAAGTCCGATTCAGCGCCACGCCCGAAGAAGGGATGAGATGCTGCACCTCATCCTGTTCAGGTCATGTGATCACAGAAAAGTTCCCACTGCTTGTTCTCATTGTTGCACTGGCGTTGCACTGGCGTTGCACATCCTCCTCGAGGTTGCTTCTGTGAAAGACGGCGATTCCGTGCATACCCGAGTCGATCCATGCTGTCGTCGTCGCGTCCTTTGGTGCTCTGGGTACATGGCATGTTGGGCAATGTAAATTTGATTAGCGCGGAGCGTGGTGGGGCCAGGAAGGGTGTGGATGAGTTAAGATTCAAGACCGAGAAACAATGCCAGAGCGGGGCGGATGGATGAATAAAGATCAAGTCAAGAACGCAAGTCGTAGGGGAGTGAAACAATCGGTAGCGGGAATGTAAGTTTCCAAGTTTCAATAGCTGGTTCGGCATGGACCCTTAGCTGGCCTGGTGTAGGCGTGCACTTAACGTGAATAGGAAAAAGGCACGCGGCTGGAAAAGCGTGGAAAGTAGCATGGAAAATAGGCGTTGCATGCAGGCTGCCCGTTGTTTGGTTCACGCTACAGCGGCCACGCAACTTGGCTGGCGCACGCAGATCGGCTGCATGCACGTCCTATGGCCATTCAGCTGTACACTCAACCAAACAAGTCGTCGTTTTCGTCAGCGAAATCCTTTTTGCCTTTAACCTTTTCACATAATCATCTCCATCTCTACTATAAAGCCCCCGTCTGCAACCTCATCTCCCAGCGTCTGCAATCTCATCTCCAAGCGTAAACTGCAATTCTTACAAAATATGGGAGAAGCTGACAAGTGGCGATGACTCAGCGTGTGAATCAGTGAGACTATCCCAATCTTCCACCTAGTTTAGACGTCTCTTTCGGTGAAAATGCCTCGAAGTAGTAATCCCAGGGCGTCCAGGTGAGAACTGGTCGTGCACTTGCGTTCCTCATTGAGGACTTCACTGGAAGGCCTATTATCCCATTCTGGCTTGTCCGACAATCCCTATCGTAGGACAAACGATGTCATCGAAGCAGGACCTATAGAACCAGAAGCAACCTCGGTGTGTGAGTGCCCGGAAGATGGATATGGGCCGTGTAGCTGCAACAATGGGTTAACCTATGGTCATCCTAGCCTCAAATAGCCGTTGTGCGCTGCCGATGTGTATTATGTCCTCTAGGTGGGCGCACGATGCAGTAATATAGGACCTGGCTCAATCACCGCATAAACTTAGAGTTCTCCGGGGCCGCCAATCAGCCCTTATCCTCATTTTCGGGGACAGTACACAATGTGTACCCCCGCCCCTTCCATCTGAAATCCTTTCCGATGGTTCCGTCTCCGATGACATCTCGATCCTTCGATTCTCTACCCCTGCTGGCCGGTCCACATCTTCACCAGGTGATGCCTACCCATCTCCTCTTTCAGGTCAGGAGACTTCACAAGGCGGCCTTGCAAGAGAGCCTTTGGATATCGATGATGCGCAAGGCTATGATGATCTTCCTGCCATCATGATGGATGAGTCTCTTCTTGAAGCAGGCTTTGAGGGTGATGGATATGGAGGCGTTATCCGTGATAGCCTTGGCCATCAGCTTAGCAAATGGCCTACCAAAGTTCCCGAATCCTTGATCCCTCCTTACTCGTGTCGGCAACCCAACCCTTATCAAGACGAACCCATCTTCCGCCCCGGATCAGCTGCAAGGAGTATGCCTTTACTTGTCACCGTCCTTGCTGTCTTCTCAATCTTCCTCACGGCTTTTGCAGGGCTGCCTCAGCGATTGGGCGACTTGGCGAAGGCTGTTATTCAGGTCATTATTGAGCTGACTGTCGCTGAAGATCGATAAGCGTTGCGCCGGAGGGTACTCAACGAGCGCGATCTCTCGCCGGGCGAGCGTGGAGAAAACGTATCGCATCCTCAACCTTCCAGTAGAAACTTCGTCATCTCGACTCCGCAAGAATGCCAAGACACTGTACGGTAAACTTGACAACGTGGATTAAGACACCGAAATACCCCAACGGTGAGATACCTCTCAGTGTGAATACTACCTGGATCCCTACTGATTGCTATTTTTCTCTTGGTAGGGCGCAAGGTGTATGTTAGGATTGGAACCATTTCTTGCCATTGGCTTGCCTCTGTCGCCGTCATCAGATGCGTCCATTTTAGGAGGAAGGATTCACCTTGTCTCAAAACCATCAACCGAACCATACACCAACATCTCAACCAGGCTAAGGGCGCTGTTGTCAAAATTGAGCTTCTCACCCTCTCAGGCCAGCGAAGGAATGACTTGAGAGTTAGAGGGACGAGTACGGACTACGATTAAAGGTATACTTTCTTGGACCAGGAAGCACGTAGCACCGCTGCACCCGCCCCCTCCGAACGTCAAGCTTGCCGACTTTTGTTTTGACAGATGCGTGGGGTAGCTGGATGTACGAGTGGACCAGTTGCACAGCACCAGGAAGCACCCAGCACCCTCAGGTGTAGAACGCTCGGAAGCAATGTTGGCTCAGCAATGCGGATTCCTTCGCCAGTTTGAGCAAGCTCTGCAGACCGCCTGACAGACTTATGTCGCGCGTCGGGCTGGACACCTAACCAAGGCCACTCAGGCTCACATTGAAGCTCTCGAGAAGTCAATCTTCACCGTGCCCGGCCACCTTTCTGCTTTTGACCTGTTTCCGGACTTCGACAAAATCCTTCACGCCGTCGCTGACCCCATACATGCTCTGCTAGAGGGGATTTTGCCGTTCTACGTTCGGAAAGTGCTGGTTTTAGGCAGATACTGTGCCTTGCCACCTACTGGATGGGCGGAGGATGAGGATGCTGTGAGTCCGAGGGAGAGGCAATTGTGGATGGAGATGGTCTGCGTGAAGTGTACGACCAAATGGTGGAGCAATCGGGCTCTTCCGAGGACCTGCGGGCGATAGAGAGGTTGCAGCGGTATGCTGCTCGCGTGCTGCCCCGGAGCAAGACCGATGGTAAACCCATCCTCCCACAGGCGCTTCTCTATCGGCTGGAGAGCATGATTCTGTTGTCTTCTCTTATCTTTGTCCAGTCCCGTTGCTTCTTTTCCACCTTCTAGACCTCCCAACGTCTAAAGTCGCATCGGTCAGCCATTAGTCCGGCTCCTGTTCCCTTTCAGGCCTCGGTTTTTCTGTCCTCGTCCTTCCTTCTCGCCACCCTCTTCGATTGAGCGTCGGGCTTTTACGCTGACCGGCGTGACGTCCCTGACAGTGAGGAAGTTATCTACCCTCCCTACATCGACAAGATAGGGAAGAAATTCTTCACCAAGCTCAGCAAACCGACCGCATCCCAGTGGAGAACATTCGGGGAGGTCCTGGGTCCATTGGTGATGCCTTGGCTGTGGGCAGAGGCCTCGCACCAAGGGAAGCCGCTTCCGCCAGAAGAACTGTCTGTAACGCTTAAGCTGTTTGCGGTCATCCGTTACACTTTACAGTCATCGACTTCGGAAGCTCAAGTCGCTCAGCTTCGCAAGCACATCGATAGTTTCCGCGCCATCCTCACCAAGCTACACCCCTTTCTCCCTGCTCGCGTCACCAATTTCCACATCATAGAGCATATACCTGACGACATCCTTGCACACGGTCCGGTGTATGGTTGGTGGCTCTTTTCCTTGGAGCGGCTGAATGGCCGTATCAAGAATATCAAGATGAGTGGTCGGAACATGGTGCAAGAGCAAGTTGTGGCTCTTCGTGCCCTCCTCCGTGAACGTTTGGCGCTTCAGCGCCTAAAGCAAGTCATACAATCCGGGATCGATCCTGCCGACACCGCAGGGTATAAGGAGCGATTAATGGATGGCTTCGGGCTCGGAGGGCTGGATGTTGGCGGAGAAGACGACGCCGATGACCTCGCCTACTATGACAATAGCGGGCTTGATCAAGAATTCTCCGTCGATCTTCTGTCTCACGGAAGAAGGAGCGAAGGTTCCGCAGACAAGGAGGTCTTTTGCCGCTTCCTCAGGGATTCTCTTCCCCGCATGGCGCAACAGCCAAACCGCCCCGGAGGCGAGGGTATCACCAACTCCTTCGAGTTCCATCACGAACTAAGTGTTCAAGGCGATCGTTTTCGACCTCTTGACCCGACCTTCAAAAAGGAGTGGATAGTCGATGGCGCGACGCAGTTACCTCGTCTCCTCAACAGGAATAATGCGTGTTCCTTTATAGAGTGCCGCCCTCCCCTACGTCGCTTTGGTGAATTCCATCAGCCGACTATGACGGCATCCTCTGGGCCGTCTTCTCCCATATCCGACGAGCTTCTGATGGAAAGATTTTGTCCCACCGACTCTTTGGCGTTTTCAGGTGGTTCAAGCCCTCCATCGCTTACGGATACCGGTATGATGAAGAGTAAGTTCTCTCTTTGGATTGGGTATACAGTCATTAACGACCTTGACAGGAAAACACTAGATATCCAGGTGTTTTCTCAACATCAACTCTCCCCTCCTTTCTTCTTCCCGATCCACGCGAAATCCTTACCTTCCATCCACCCAGTCGCATTGGTCAGTGTTGATCTTCGGCACGCAAAGATCTTCGGCACCATTAGGTACCAAGATCATTGTCACTATCCCAGTTGCTCGACATACGTGAGCTTACTGGTAAGGACTGTGGATAAACCCTTTTGCCTTGGACTTTGGGTGTAAATATGCATGGTATTATACTTACTGACTAGGGCAAGGTCAAGGACTTGCACATTGGACGGACCTGGACAATGAGTGTCTTTCAACTCAGGCTACAGTGTCTCGCTGTCGCAGGCTTCGATGCATAAAATAACTCCTACTCAATAGCTCTTATCAATATCTAGGGCTCGGAACCTTAATTCAAACTGCCACTTTCAACCTGCTACATCGCTGCCTCCTCAATACTGGAACCTCCTTCCTCCACTTCTTCTTCCGTAACAAAACCATTAAAGTTTCCAAAGACCTCGTTTTCTTGAGTGAAGTCGAAGTCCATCTCCTCCATCTCATGGTAACTATCAAGTACAGGGGCTGGGGAAGCATCGAGATATTCGGAAAAATTGCTATAACGCACATCCCCAATGGCTCGTTGGAGCTTTGATTCATATTGCATGGTGCCCTCCCCACATCGGCTTTTCTACAAGCTCCTCAAGGTGTAACTCTCTGGTCCGGGCAGAAGCACAAGGCGCTTTTGAAGCCTTGCGTACACCGACGAGTGATGATGACGGAGAATCTCCAGAAGGGGGCGACGACCTTGTGTTGACTGAGATCTGGTGGGGCCGGGTGGAACATCTTCGTAAGTGGGAATGAAGGAGGAATCTATCTTCTGCACCGCCTCCCAGTCGATCATGCCTCTTGTATACTCAGCTGTGGGATGGAAGAGGCCGTCTGGCGTTTCACGAGGCCGGTTGGACTGGACGCGAGGCGGAAACCCATGGTGATCGTATGATGGTATTTATAAGGCAGGTGGAAGACGGGAGTTGACCTGCGTTTTGCCTTGCCTTGGGCTTGTAACCAGCTTTCGTATCCAGTCCAGACAGCATGGCGGATCTATGGACGACGGTGAGTGGTCAGTTGGTGACTGTGACAAAACAGGGCAGTCAATTACTTATTACAGGGGACCACCACCACGGTAGGTCTTTCCACCTTACTACCATAATAGGCATCGGCAAGGAGTAAGAATTCATCATACACATCATCATCATCCTCATCATCGTTATCTCCTGCTGAATTAGATCTCCTTTCGGCCACTCTCTTCAGAACATCTTCAATCTCGTTATGTTCGAGGAAGTGGAGATTCCGCAGAACCCCCCTTTCTGAGAGTAGTGCCCGTTTAAAAAGGTCTCGTTCCTTACACCCATCCAGGGGTGTGTCCTTCCAGTTGCTTATAAGCCATGCACGGAACTGCAATACAATCCACGGTAAGAGAAGCACAAGTTAATGACAAAATGTAATGCAAGCACCCACTCTCATGGTTCTCCTTTTTACATTCTTCATCCTCGCCTCTGTCTTCTTCTTTACCTCTGCCTTTTTCTTTTCCCTCACAACGCTGTTGAGGTAATCGACCACTCGGCCTCTCAATTCGTTATTCGTTGGCTTGCTTTTGGTTTGGACGAATTGGTCATCCTGTAAGCATTTTTTGACTGCGGTGCTGACGAGATTCTCGAAGCTACAAAGATGAAGAAGCTGTCAGCTCCGGCTTGCATTCAGACATAACATCACCTCGCAAGGCACAGCGAAGATTGGACCAGTTTGAACGCCAGAATATCCTGCCATCCTTGAGGAAGAACCCATCTGGAGCCTCTTCCTCGTTGTAGTCCGGCAGTTGTCGACAGTGTACAGCGGCTTTGGCCCGTTTCTCGGCATCCCCACCATCTTTCGAACGACACCATGTACAAGATTCTACACATAAAGCAAGTTTGTCATATCTTATCAAGGTCGGGGGCGAGATAACAAGTTTTGCGGCTGCTACTCCCAGAGGAGAAGCGGCGCGACCGCTTGGATTGCTGAGTGTACTCACGAATAGGGCTTGGTCAGTTTAGGTTCTGGGCTTCTTTCTCACTATCTCTCTCTCCAATCCGCCATTCCCCATCTCCAGTTTCTCCTCCAACTCCGTCACCTGAGATCTCAGAGCCTCTATTTCGGACTTCATATTGAGAAGAGTTTTATTTTGGGTGATCATAATGTTGAGACTCGTACGCAAGAGGGAGAGCATCCACTCTTCCTTGTTCCTGAGCTCGCTGATATCACATAAGGCTCGAGTTAAGTGTTCTCTGAGGGCATGTACCAATGCGGAACTGTTTCGGAAGTGCTGCTGCTTGAGAGGATTGAGGGGTCGAAAATCAGTGAAGCCAAGGAGGTCATCCAGCTCCTTAGCCATCGTCGCAAGGAAGGGCCTGGCTTCCTCGGGAGACTCGATTGTTTTACGCACTGGCTGGCTCACATGCTACACGATCTGGGGAGCGGAAAGAGGGACGTAAGCAGAGCGTGCTGGGGTAGCGGGCGAAGACGACGGCGATACAACCAGGGATCCATTTCCAGCAGTCGCAGTAGTCGCAGTGGCGGTCATCATCCCTGCGAGCCGTGTTGGGGTTCTGGGCAGCACGGGATGGACGTGCAGGGGTGTGTGACGCGGAGCACATGGCGTAGGATTGGGATATGCTGCGGCGTTAATGTTAGTGGCGACAAGGTACGTATAGCGGTAAGTGGATTTGGGGATAGGCAGCGAGAACATGTGGTCAGTGGGGTGGGGTTTATATACACCGGAGCTTGGGAGGATGATGCTCATGGGATACATTCGAGAAAGATCGGAGGATGTATGAAACGCTAGAGAATATTGGAGAAAGTGAATGTGTGCATTGATATGGCTGTCGATATATAGGTAATGGAACGAGATCGGGGGCACGAGCACGTTCTATGAGTTTCGTGAACCTTCCATGAAATGGGATTCCATGCTGCGTGTCCGGGGCCGCCGGTGCACGCATCGGACATGTCACCGGCAACTTGCCTGCACCCGGATTACATGTCATATCCCGAGCCGCATCCACGTCTGTTCACACCGGCTGTCCCTCCATGAAATTGCAAAGTTCCACGCGCAAAATTCCCACAGCTGCAGCAGCAGCAGCAGTAGCTACTAATCCTTTTGTTTTTAAGTACCCATCATGTACGCACGTATACATGTAGGTTCTGTACCTATAATCCGTAGTTGGTCAAGATTGATGGTTGAACCTTCCTCTTTACTTTCTAATATTATATTAATATTCCTCATCCGTTCCCATTCGTTGTTTCGCACCGTCATCGTTCCCGTTTTCCCACCGTTTATCACCCCAAGCCACCCCATGTTGAATGCTTCTCTTCTGTCCAAGTTGCGCAAATAAGGATATTATGGTACTTACGCTTTAAGGAAAACAATTTATGAATGCACGTGTAGCTAGGTTGGATCACATCATGGACAATCATGCTGGTTTAATGATCCGAGGTATGTCGATCCCACACACATAACGACCTGAGAGGGCTTGCTTGTGTGGGCTCAATGCATTGAGAGCCGCTGGCTTGCCATCCGCTGTCATCCTTTCGGCTTTCTTGAACTCGAAATGATCCATGTTAGAATATGGCGATGTAGTTTACTGTCAGAAATCAAAGGTTTGAAGATGGAAACAAAGCATTGAAGAGCGAAAAATAGGATATGACCGATAGTGGGTAGGTAACAAGCTCGCCTGACACTGTGCGCGCGCTTGCATATTCGATTTTCCGATATGCAGCGATATGTTACATAAGGGTGGATAACGGACACAATTTTGTCCGGTATGCTACCAAAGTGGGCATATCGGGAGAGTCCGATATGCTGCCGCGCGCACGGTGTGAATGCTGGCGGGAAGAAGGGAAGTGGAGGCGGACATGTCCGACTGCCGGTTATTATTATTATTATCGAGCTCGTTGCTCAAGGAGATAATTTTGCGCGTTTCTGCTTCAATTTTCATAGCCATCCAACAAAACAATACATTCAAATCACTCAGTCCGGCCCTATACCCCTGTAAAGGCCCAGTAGGACCAATAGAAAACCACGCCTAGGCGTATTAGCGATTGGTCGTCTTTTTCTGACGGTCAATAAAATCTGAACACATTCAGAAACATCATCAACACCTTGCCACCATGGTTGCTTTTCCCAAGGTGTATACCGTCAACGGTCCATCATCGACTTCCGCCGCTTCTCTTCCCTCATGGCTTGCTGTCAAGGCGAAACCTACAGGTCCAGGCAAGCACAAGAAACGAACAAAAACTCAGCATCAGATCGGTGACCTCGAGCTCATTCAAGACTTCACTTTTCCCGGGTCTTCAATCAAAATCAAGACCACCGAAGACGGGCAACATGCGATTGCTACAGGAACATATAAGCCTATGATGAAAGTTTGGGACCTGGAGGCGCTGACTGTCAAGTTTGAGAGGGTTACAGACGCCGAAAACGTCGACTTTGTGGTAAGTATATGATATGTGAAGGATATCGCAACTTATTCAAGTACATGCTGATTTACGAAATCAGATATTATCGTCAGACTGGACCAAGACTCTCCACCTTCAACGAGATCGTTCTCTACAGCTTCATACTCAGATGGGTCTTCACCACACCATCCGTCTTCCTATCTACGGTCGTTCTTTAGCCTACCACTCTCCTTCTGCCGACGCTCTTGTGGGCTGCACCGGCAACGAAGTCTTCCGATTCAACCTCGAAGAAGGTCGATATATGACCCCTTTACGCGTAGCTCAAGGATGGGGTGATGGAAACGAAGATGATGTGGAGGGTGTCAATGTTGTGGATGTTAACCCTAGACATGGGCTTTGGAGTTTTGGTTTGGACGGCGGCGGTGGTGTGGTTGAGTTCTGGGACCCTCGATCAAGGTCAGCCTTGACTCGTTTGGTCCTTCCCTCTTCAAATTTGCTTCCTGCACAATCATTTGGCCAGGACTCGGTACTTGCTCCTGCCCCGAAACTTTCTATCACCGCGCTCTCTTCTCACCCCACTGATGGTCTGTCTTTGGCTGTTGGTACATCAACAGGCCACACGTTGCTGTACGACTTGCGAAGCCCTACCCCATTCGCTTTCAAGGATCAGGGTTACAGTGAACCTATTAGGAAGGTAGACTGGTTACGAGGTGGCGGGGCCCATGAAGATGCGGGCCGAGTTGTCAGTGCTGATAGCAAGGTGATCAAAATTTGGGATAAGAATCAGGTATGTCATTTGCCAGTATATTCTTCATGACTCCTGCTGACTGGAAACTAGCCATCCGAAAATCAGCTTTCCCTTCACCCTCCCAACTCTCTTGTTGATCTCCACCCTGTGCCACAATCAGGTCTCATGCTCGTTGCCTGTGACGCTCCCCAATTATCATCTTATTACATCCCCGACATCGGTCCTGCTCCCAAATGGGCTAGCTTCCTTGACTCTGTCACTGAAGAACTTGCCGACGACTACACTGGAGGCGCTGGCAAGAGTGCTTATGCCGATTACAAGTTTGTCGATAAGGCGGAATTGGAAACGTGCGTACAATTCATTCTATCAGTCTTCTACATAACTGACAGTTTTATCATAGTCTTGGTCTTACCCACCTTATCGGTAACCCCGCGCTCAAACCCTACATGCACGGTTATTTCCTCTCCCTCAAACTCTACACCACCGCACGTCTCATCGCCAACCCTCAATCATATTCCGAGTATCGCGACCGTATCGTCAACGAGAAACTCAAGGCCAAATCCGAATCTCGTATCCGAGCTCGAAAGGATCAGCCCAAGGTCAATAAAGCTTTGGCGGAGAGGGTACGTAGGGCGGAGGAGAGGGAGAAGGCTTTGGAGAGGAAGAAGAAGGAAAAGAAGGGGTTGGCTGAGGCAGGAAGTGAGAAGATGGAGGAGGGTGAGGAAGAAGAGGTTGCCCCTGGATTGCTGCAAGATCCCAGATTTAAGGAGTTGTGGGAGAACCCCGAATATGAAGTGGATGAGGAAAGTAGAGAGTTTGCGTTGCTCAACCCGGCCACCGCTAACAACAACGTGAGTCCATTCTTGATAATCAGAGTAAGCCACGGTGAGCTGATCCCTTTCCGCCATAGGCCAAGCGGAAAACTGCCGTTGAGGAGGAGGAAGATGAAAGTGACAGGATGTCTTCGGACTTTGAAGAAGAAGAGGATGAAGAAGAGTCGGAGTCCGAGCAAGGCGAAGGAAGCGAGAGTGGCGAAAGTGACGATGGCAGTACGTTATGTCTCGCTTATAATATCCTCCTACTTGGCTGCTGACAGTATAATCGTTTTCCAGATTTGTTACAATACGACCCCCGACAACTCGCTCCCTCTCAACGCCGTCCCATGCCCCATGGCAAGCCCACCCTGGTGGTTGGTGGCTCCCAGTCCACCTCTCTCCCTACATTTGGCCAGCGTCTTCACTCTCAGTCCAAATCCAACTCCTCCAAAATCTCTGCGGATCACGACCCCAGTATCCTCGCCACCCGCCGTGCCGCCGATGGGGGTATGGAGATGTCTTTCATCCCTTCGTCTAAATCCCGGTCTGGAAGAGGCGCGGGGAATGATAGCGACGATGACCAAGATGAGTATTCTGGTGGGACGAGGAGGAAGGATAGGGTGGAGAGGTTTGGTGCAGGGATGGAGAAAGGTCAAGTGGAAGATGACGAGCTTGAAGGACGAGGAGGAAGGTTGCAGAGGCGAAGACCGGGAAGGAGTGCTTCAAAGAATGCTTTCAGGAGAAAGTAAAACGTTTGTGGGCAAGCGGATTTTTTTATCATCATTTCATCTGTGTGTAGAGCGCTAGAGCAGTATTTGTGATGCATATAAAGTATTCAATGATACAATGTACAACAAGACGGTCGGGTCATTCTGAGTTATGCGAACATATGCTGTCCACTACATACAGCATTCATTTGGCTTCACCAGTCTTCCCATGAACATCAGAATGCCCCAAACCCATATCAGGCTGCACCAAGTTCCTTATCCTCTGTTTCAAAACCTTCAACTCTGGGAAACCCCCTTCAGTCTATACAATCAATTGTGCCATCAGCTTCGCGACTATTTTGCCCATCGACGGATACGAACGCCGAATGACGGACAAACTCGTGGAAACGTCCAAACGTACCTTTCGATCCCAAGCCAATTCATCTCCCATTCCCTTCCCAACATCAACCCAGACTCTAAACCTGCCCCCTGTTTCAGGAGCATTAAGCGGCATTAGGGTTATACTCCTCAGGATAGGGTTGGGGAAAGTGAGGAATAGCTCGGTTTGGATCCATGTTGCGCGAGGAGCCCTAAAACCGTGAGAATAAGTGGGTCCGGGGTGGATGCGAAAAGGAAATAGGGTTTGTACGTGGATTGTGACGGGGAAGCCATAATTTAGCTCAAACAGGCGAGAGAGGGAGAGAGAGGATTCAAAAAGACTCACCACCTGCATCGATCACAAAACTCAATAATCACACTAGGCTTCACCTCTCTCAAATCTGGGGCTTTGAATCCTTGTCCAGCCAGCATTGCCACCGTTGCTGAAGCCGATGCCGATGGTGTGGAAGTTCCGGTCCCTTCGTCTTTGTTCTCAAGGCCCTCGACTTTCGCTTCCCCAGCTCCGACTTTCAAGCGGGGCTGCACCTCAGTCTGATCCTGAGCCTGAGTTTGTGAGGATACATAGGAAAGAGATAATGGAGAGGCGACGTCTGCACCAGGGAGACTGCACTCGGGCGCGATCACACCTCGGGACATGGCCGTACTAGAAGCAGGCTGCGTAGGATATTGGTCGCAGTCTTTACAGTTTTCAGGCATATTCGCTTTGCTTTTTTTTATTGAATGGGATTGAAACAGTCAGACCTTTGATGTGTGATTATGATAGGTATATGAGTGGGCAATTTCAATAGACAGGAAATGAGGAGGAAAAAAAGGAAGATGGGATTAGAAAGTCAGGAATTGTTGATCTTGCGTGTGGAGAATTCGGAAAGTGGAGGCGGAGTGATAATGACGAATGATAAATCATACGTACTATTCACGTTTATTACGACACCTTTATATTCTGTACCTCCATATAAGATACATGGCCCATCGTATCGGCAATGCAACCAATCCCGTTTCCAAGCTCGACTATCGAATGCAATGGGTCCACAACGAAAGGGCGAAAGTGCGGAAGACAAACTCAATGAAGGTGGTTGAAAAAATAAAAAATTCACCGCAAGTTGACCGGTCAGCAAAAAGTGATTCTCCATCAGGGAGTTGAACCCTGGTCTACCGCGAACAGAACCGGATAAATCCAATTACTGAGAAGCGGTTATACTAACCGTTATACTAATGAAGAGAAATTGTAGTATCAGAATTTCACATAATATATCAGGTACATTTGGCTTTTCCACCATCTTCGCTTTACGTCTTCTCCCTGATTCCATTTCGACCATGACTTGCAATGATTGAGACGAGGGGTTTGCCAAGACGATATTATTGCTTAACTAATACGAGTCTTTATTCGCAATAAAGACACAAAACCGATGATCCAGATTCCTCCGGGTGAAGAGATGCATATCATGCTAGTTAAGACCAAAAAAAAAATGCAATTGCCATTACTGTTGCCGGTCATCTTCTTTGACTTCCCTCTGTCCGGCTTTATCTGTTAGCTCCTTAGTAAGGGCGAGCGGCGGCCTGGCACGCCTCTATTACGAATAATAATCAGTCAGTAATACTGCACGCACGTTTCGATTGTTTGTGGGTTAAGGATGAGGAATGGGAATAGGGATGAAAACGTACTGAGGGCTTCGAGGTAGTAGCCACAAGATTGCATGTCGCCGTTGGTAGCCTCGAGACACTTGGTGAAGTCTAGAATCAACACATTAGCAATCGCAAATACTGCAAAAAAGGCAGGAAGCCTTAACAAAAAAAAAGAAAACAAGACATACCCTTGGCCTGGATATCACAGCTGGCACCAAATTGCTGCTGGTTAACAGGAGCCTGCTCGGCAGCAGGAGCAGGCGCAGCCTGGTGTCCACTTCCACCGAAGAGCATGTTGGAGATACCGTGTCCGACGACGGAACCGGCGACAGCGCCACCCATGGTAGACGCCGCTTGGGCGAGAAGACCGGGCTGGCGCTGTTGCTGGACGTGAGCGGTCTGAGGTGGGGCGGGAGCATGCTGCGCAGGAGTATGTTGAGCAGGATAAGCGGCGGTGTGGGCGCCTCGGGTCTGGGAGGCGGAGGAGTGGGAGGGAGCAGAGGGACGGGCAGAAGATCGAGACTTTGAGGGTGGCGTTAGTTTTTGTGGGGAGTTCACTTCTATGATGGGGTATGAGTATGCTTACGGATCGGGGCATGATTGAGTGTGTTGTTGGGGTGTTGTGTTAGAGGTTAATGTAGTTAGCTGTTAGGCAAAGAAAAAGAGTAATAGAGAGTTGGTTAAGATTATTAAAAAGACGATGTATCGATTGGTAGAAGGCACCGGAAGCAACGGACGCAAGCGTGGCGGCAGGCGGGCGCAACTCTCCTCGGCGACGGGCGGTCTTCTTCGGATCTCTCCACCCTTCTTTTTCCTCCGCCGTGACGGCCGCCGGCCATAACAAGACATACAGCAAAACATACAACTCGACCCAAACGAATAGTAGGCGCACTAGACCCATGTCCCACCCGTTCACCCTCCTCGCCACAGTCGGATCTACCCTTTTCCCGTCCCTCACCTCCCACGTCCTCTTACCGACGTTCCTCTCCCTCCTCCAATCTCTGGGCGTTCAACGGCTTGTCGTTCAGTACGGACGGGGAGAGCTCAAGCTGCAGGATAATGTCAAACAAACACTCAGCATAAATCCCCAAGGATACGGGAGAGGGGTATGGAGCGATAATGATGGTGGCGGTGATGGGGACAGGAAGCAAAACGGGATGGTAGTGGAAGTGATGAGGTTTACGAACGACTTTGAAGGATTGGTGGGAAACTCCGATGCGGTGATCAGTCATGCAGGTATGATCTACCTCTAGAATTGAAACTAAGCTGTGAATTTTAACTAAAAGTGAATTTCCTAGGTTCTGGATCTATCCTTACCGTGCTTCGTCGAGCACCTCCGATACCTCTACTCGTCGTGCCCAATCGAAGCCTTATGGATGATCACCAGTCAGAGTTGGCTGATGCGCTTTACAAAGATGGTTACGTCATGGTTGCTTCCGTAGAGTAAGTTATACACCTGCTGAGATTCGGAGTGTAGAGCTGAAAGAGGAATCGTGGTAGGGATCTTGAAGAGAAAGTGAGGCCGTTCTTGAAGATATGGCCCAGTCAAGCGAAGTTGTTTCCAGGGATGCAGAAGGAGATTTTCAGAGACATCGTTGATGACCTTATGGGCTATGATTAGTTTTGGGCCTTTTATTGTATATCTGTATGTCATAAATGTTCAGCTATGATTTTTGCGCTTGGTCCGTTGGTTGATTTGAAGGTGTGCGTTACAGCTGTAGCCATGAGGAGCAATCGCTTCTTACAAACTCGAGGTTTGATTGGCTCATTATGGAACATCGTGGAGTAACAGAGCCAGTGTCACGAATCTCTTAATCATGCAACCTATCCATCATTTCTTCTTGTCTACACCTTTCCTAAAACACCCGTCTACTGCTTGGAAACAGCAATGAACTCAATCTCAACGAGGACATCCTTGGGCAACCTGGCGACCTCAACACAGCTTCTAGCAGGCTTGGTCTCACCAAAGAACTCGGCGTAAATCTTGTTGAACGCGACGAAATCATTCATGTCCTTGAGAAAACAGGTGGTCTTGAGGACTTGGGCGGCGGTGATGCCAGAGGCGGCGAGGAGACCAGAGATGTTCTTGAAGACTTGGGTCTGGGTAGCGCGTGCAAGGAATGCGAAATGAGTTACGGTTGGATATAGTGAGTGTCGTAGACTTACAGCCTGAGCCTCGATACCGCCCGGAACAACCTCCATCGACTGGGGGTCAAGGGGGATCGCACCAGAAGAGTAAATGAGCTGATGTAACGCAATCCTTATCAGCCCCTTCCCGAAATCTCGCTGGACCGCTGTGCAATATTTATCGACTTACACCGTTGTAACTGACGGCCTGGACGTAAGGACCAATGGCAGCTGGGGCCTCTATAACTTCCCGTCAGCTCATTTACATAGACAGGGCCTGGGCGCCTAAATAATCGCCCACCCGCGAGCAAGCAAGCAGAGACACAGGACACTCACTGTCAGTAGCGATAACCTGGTAAGGAGCAGACATCCTGGAAGTAGTAGTAAGAGTACGTGTTTTAAGAAGAGCTGGGGCGAGTCTGAGAGTTCGGGCAAACATATAATGGAAAAAGAGGCTAGGCAAAAGCTGAGAAGAATGTCCTCGTTCGCTCGCTCGCTTGCTCGCTGGGGAATCGAACGGAAGGGAGATTGACTCGGCCAGCAGGATGATATTAGGCAGAAGTTTACGTAAAATGAAGGAATACTAGGCGGTGTTTTCCGCCTCCACTTTTGGAGTCCAGGTTCGGAAATGACTTTTTTCAGACGTCATTGATCGATCGATCGACTGATATGGTGCGTTCGTTATTTCGTTCCAGCGATCAGTTCTCCACTCTTCTTGACTACTTTACACATAACACCAACAGCTGGAACACTGCATAGACGCAAACTAAAATGACTTCGCTCGAGACTTGCAAGTGGGTACTGTTTATGCACAGCTGGAGGGTGGAGAACTCACCCTTCTTGGACTGTCATGTACAGAGCTCTGATCTTCGATTGCTATGGCGTACGCATTCCCTTTTCCTGTTTTCACTTCAAATAAAAGCTGACGAGGTCACTTCCAGACCCTTATCGTTAGTCCCCTTATCCATTCAAAAACTCACCACCAATTCAGTGTTTTGGTCGGTAATGCTAATCCTCTCATTCATGACTATTATACGCAGGATTGGGAAGTAGGCATGTACCAAAACCTCGACGCTCTCTGGTCCCAGAAGACATGTCCCGAACCTGATAGGTTATTCAAAGTCCTAGGAGAGTTGGAAACGAGGATACAAGGAAAGGACGAGGAGATGATTTATCCTGAAGTGTGCGTCCCAATTGGTTGTTACTGGAAATGATCGCGTGACCGATCTGCTTGATTGGCTTTGTAAAAGATGAGAGTCGCTTACTGGAAATGGTAGGCTGGAGCTTGTATATAAAGAACTTACTGGACATTTTCGTCTATGGCATGATCCAGGTTCGTTCGCCTTCCTCTTTTCTTTTACTGTCCTCCCCTACCTCCTTTCCAAAATGTATGCCTTGATACGTACGGATGGCTGACATCACCATACGCATGCGCTTTTATCCAACCTCTGAAGAAGCTGGCAAAGAATTCGGTGACTCTGTAGGCTCATGGCCCGCATTTCCCGACTCTGCAGCTGCTCTCGGTAAACTCAGGGAACTGGGATTAAAGTTGTTTGTCCTGAGTAATGTGGATAACGAGAGTTTTGCAATGTGAGTCTTTTACGTCTTGTGCCTTGAGTCTAATTGCCACTTACCCCCTGCTTTCGATCCTTGTGCTTCATTGCTGACGTGAGGAATCGTGGGTGGGTATTGTAGGACGAGAAAGAAGCTCGAGACGGAAACGAAGTTCGATGGAGTCTACACTGCTGAAGATAGTAAGTCATTCCGCCCTTTTTCCTCTCCCCACGGCCTTTTCCAGTCTGTACTCATCCACACTCTGGGTACATAGTCGGTTCGTACAAACCTGATCTTCGAAATTTCCGCTACGCCCTCGACCGTCTTGACGAAGACTTTAATATCTCCCCGGAACAAGTGATTGTGGTGGCAAATTCGAAGTTTCATGATATCAGTCCGTACGTTGACCCTCCCATGGCCCGCCTTGCGAAACCAGAGCTGACACTTTATCTCTTCTTCCTCCTTTTCGTTTCCCGGCTTCGGCAAACACAAACAGTGCACACAGAATGGGTCTCAAAGCAGCATGGATCAACCGCCCAGAAGCGATCATGGGTGTTCAAGGGTTTGAGGATATCAAGCCCGATTGGACATTTGGGAGTATGGAAGAGTTTGTCGATGGGCTTAAAAGTGCGAAAGAGGAATTTTAAGTTCATATTTATTGTCTCTTATAGCTTAGCGTTTAATGCCATGTACTACTTCTTGCGACGTGTGATGAATGAGCGAATCTGTAGGTAAACAAAACCTGACCCTTCAACAATGGTCTGCAGCGAGCGTGAATTGAAGAGTAAGGCCACTCATGGTCTTTCGGATGGAGCGCGGAAATCAACCTTCTCAGCGCCTGCTCCATTGACCATGTCCTCGTTTCCCCAGTTATTTTCTCATGTTCCATCAGCACCAAAGGGTCACACCACATGAATCATGTAGATATCGCCTGCATCCCAAGCAAAGCTCCATACACAACTCCTTTACCCTACATACAACCTAGTAGCGTAGAGAGAAAGGGGCGCTTGACCAAGTGTTGTTTTTAGAAAATTTACTCAGACTCCTCCTTAACCTCGGCAGAAGCGGCGGCGGCCTTCTTGCCTCGGGGGGCCCTGGCGGGGAGAGACTTGGGGGGGTTGGCGGTTCGTCGCTCGGCACGGAGGAGGGCGGAGGTACGGGCAACGGCAACCTATGGAAAGAAATAGGCGGGTCGTCAGCGCCGTTTCTTCATTTCTTTCTTTTTTTCTTCCTCTTCTGCTCCTCGATTTGCCTTCTCAAATTCCTTGCTCAATCGCCCCATTACCTTTTCGGTCCTTGACCGAGAAGGAAACAGCGCTAAGGTTTAGATGTATGGATTTGCCCTGCCAGCACAGAGATCCCCCGACGTGGAAGACGTAGTCGGGACAAGGAAAAAGGCAGGGACATCCCCTGACGGGGCAATATTGCAAGCCTAATACGCTCGGCCCTTCATGGTCCCCTGAAGAGAAGACGGTTCCGGGGAGTTCTAGTGCAGCTGCGATTGGTTGTGTACGATATGGGAGAAGAATAAAGGATGGAGAGAGTGAGGACATTGGAAGGGCGAGTGTGCGAGGCGGAGAGAAGCGAATAGAGGAACAGAGATGTGAAGGGAGAGAAAAAGACTTACAGCTCGGAGGTCGGCTCGGTAATCCTTACCAGCAGTCTCGGCAGCGGCAATCTTGTTGGCTCGTCGAGGGCCGGTAGATCGCTTGAGGGTGACGTGAGATCGGGCGGAGACAACCTATTATCACCACAATATCCATCATATCAGCCTTCCATTCCTTGAATTCTCTCGAATGGCACACTAGCTGCACAAAATTGACGGACCTGGTTGGGCTTGGCGTCGGCCTTGATCTTGGTGATGGTGATACCACCAGCAGCAGAAGGGTGGATGCTGACGACCTTGGAGTTGGCGAGGCCAGAATACTTGTGGGCAGACTTGTTGAGGAGGTTTCCCTAGACGATTACTTGGTCAGAAATGTCCAGCGCGTTGTCGGCTTCTTCGTCTTCCACACGTCCGGGCGGTCTCCTGCCCCATGCTCTCAATCCGTTGTCCCTTTCCTCTCCAGTCATACCGCCTCTTACAATCTCCTCCAAACTCCTTCCGTCGAAACCTCCTCACGCCCTACACTGCCCAACCCAAACTTCCTTACTCACCTTCTCCCTGGAGAAGACAGGACCGTGTCCACCCTTAACCTGGAAAGAGTTCCAGTTTCGGACGAGGAGCCAAGTAAGGTCGGAAGACATTTCTGCTGATTTTTGAGGATGCTTGGTGGTATGCTCAGAAGGGACTTGTATGTATCTTGCACTCGCTCGTTTTTGGGCGAAACCGCGTCCAACGCCCGGGGCAGCGTTTGGTGGAGAGCAGCGAGGGGCGTCACCGTGGGACGAAATGGGATTGTGGCGAGGAGAGGCACATTCGGCGTTAAGCACTAGACAGTATAAAGCCGATAGTTGCGTGGGGGTCGTAACCCTTTGTTTGGTTTCGACCCTTAAACTTTGGTGTTTGACTATCTGATATACTACTTCATACAAATCATACCTCGTACACCATAATCTATAGATATACTATGGACTATAACTTCACATAATCTACGCGACCCTCTTTTGTACTGGATCCCGTCACCCATCTCACCCAGTACTTCGTCACACGGAGCAGTCTCCTTTCATTCATCTGCAAGTTTCAGTCTCTCCTGCTGCTGATGTAAAGGATGGTTCTGCATATGACTCTGAGAAAGCTGTGAGAGCTTTTAAGGGTAAAAGTTTTAGTCAATCCTTTCACATACTGGATTATCCTTGATGTCATTCTCCCAGGGAAGAAAGGGAATGTGAGGGATACATCATGTCGGTCTCAGGTCTCAAAACGGACGGTACCTTGACCTTCTCAAGTTCAAGGTGGGGTATAACTACTCCGAGCTGATCGCGAGCACATGTGAACGATAAGCAAAGGCAACAAAAGCAATTACCATTCGAACTTGCTCATATCGGTGACATGGCCTCGACTGAACAACATAGACAAAATCCCAAAGCGAAAATATTGCTCAAATAATGGTCATTGTGTAGGCTCTACTTGCATTGTCTTGGAAAAGAAAAGTTTAAGAAACTCTTCGAGTCGGCCTCAGTAGTTATTTCACCATATCTACTGATCACTTTTGTGCTAAATATCTATCAAAGGCAAGTAATATCGCTCGAAAAAGCCCGGGCATGCCAGAGCCATCGACTTTACGAGTGATCATCACTTGTTCACTCCCTGCAAGGTCTCCCACCTCAATATACCCTTCTTCTTCCCCCTCGCATACTCCATTTAGTTCCCGCTCGCCTGTTCAACCACATCCACCTCGACCGCCTCGTTGTTTGACACCTTATCCTCACCATATCGGCTTTCATTCCTCTTTCCCTTCTCCCACCCCTTGCCCTTTCCCTCCCTCGTCCTCCCTTTTCACTTCGCCTTCGCCCTTATCATCACCATCAGCATTTAAATCGGGGTATCCATACACCTCATCATCATTTCCGCTTTCACCTTCTCTTTCTCAGTCTATGTCTCCGCTGCTGAATCTGCCAAGTCCTTCCCCTGAGACTATTCAGCTTAATGAAAAGGATAATGGAACTGAGCGGGGAATGAAGACTGGTAGAGCCAGATATTCCACTGTACGCTCCTCCTTCTTCTTTATCTTCACTTTTTCCGGTCTACCTCTTCCTTCATTTCTGACCCTCATAAGTAAGTGTCAAACGCCAATACTAATCTCATTTCATTGTCTTCATCCTCCCTAGACT
Organism: Cryptococcus neoformans H99; assembly: GCF_000149245.1. Taxonomy (NCBI): domain Eukaryota; kingdom Fungi; phylum Basidiomycota; class Tremellomycetes; order Tremellales; family Cryptococcaceae; genus Cryptococcus; species Cryptococcus neoformans. Next base: position 1,542,065 of record NC_026746.1, read on the forward strand.
CCACTACTTCCACCTCAGTGTTCAGCGAACAACTATCCCCGTCATCTGCTTGTACCTCCCACACTTCGGATGTCCACTCTTCATTCCCCTTTGGGTATTATTATTCCTCGTTCTCTCTCGTCTATTATTCTCTCCCACGACCACCGTAACAATCAACAGAGCCACAGTCGAACCAAGAGCCAGAGTCCAAAACAAAAGGGTTATGCCTTCCCTCTACCGCTATCGCCAGCGCCATTCCACCCGAAAAGACGAGATACCCTCCCCGCATATGAACATAAACGCTCTTTTGCTGGAAACCAGGCGGGGGATGGGAATGATGAGAAGGAAAAAAAAAGGGGGGGGGGAATATCGGAACAAAAGGCCCAGAGGCCAAGACCCATCATCGTACCCTTCTGATGCACACCCAAAACGAGGGAGTGGAGTCATCCTTCTCCGAATTTGACGATTGGGATGGGAATGGGAGTGATAGCATCTCCGGTTTGTGTGAACCGCAACCACTCTGCACCTCATTCCTCTTAGCCGGCTCCCAGCCTGGGAAAACCGTCAAACGTCGGTTCTCAGCCAAACCAACCTCAGCGCCCAGAAACAATGAGAGGTAATGAGCTGATATACCCATCCCCCTCATCCCCCATTCCCTCTCCTATCCCTTTCCCCCCCATATATCATCCTCCGTGGATCATTCTCGAGCTATCGTAGGACACATCGCGACGACGAGTGCAAGTGTGAGGAATAATGCTTCATCTCCGTAAGGGTGGGTTATTCGAGCATGTCGCGAGTGTCTGATGGGGTGAAAGATAATTAATGGCAGGGTTATCGATGGGAGAAATGGTCGGTGGTAAGACAATTCTTAGGAGTTTCGTGGGGAGTGGAATGGGGGAAAGGTAGTATGGAATATGGATGAAATACGCAGCCATTGTAATCGTATCATGTACAGCCATGAATAGATCGTCGACACAGAGAGGGAACATAAAACCTAATGGAATCGACGATATGCGTGAGCTGCACAAATAACGTGAGAGAACGAAAGAGATCGGACGGACTCATCCTACTTCATTGTTTCACTGAGTGATAGAGTTCAAATAATGAGAAAGGTTTCCAGACAACTGCACGTGGCTGCTATACATAGTAATCACTTGTTCGTAATTCTCTTCCATCACTACAGCCCGTAAGGCCAAGACAAAGAAACCAATCTCCCCTTGTTGAATCTCCCTACGTACGTATGAACTCCGTTGCCTCATTCTTCATTGATATACAGTCGTTACGTAATATTATATTCCTCATTCGTCAGTCGCCACCCAACGACTCCAGAACAATGTGGAGAAGGATCTTGAATTGTATTTTAATTCATAGAAAAATGTCGTTAGCGGATGCCCTTCTGGCGGACCTTGATGGTCTCTCGGATGACGAAGCTCGATCCCCTTCTCCTGGTCCCGAGGCCTCCTCGTCAATGCCGCCTCCTGGTTTGCCTAACCAAGGAAAACGTCCAGCCAGCGCCATGGAAGTCGATGATGGCGAAGGAGGTGGGAATGAAGATGAGAGAGATGATATGAAGCTGGAAGATGGGACGAATGCTGTGGGATTCGTACCTGAAGGAGGTGTAAGACCTGCAGATGAGCTAGACAAGGAGGAAGTGGAAAAAACGGATATGAAGGGTGTCGAGGATGTGAAGAAAGTAGCCAAGTTGGCAGGAAGTCAGAAGCTTCAAGATGTTTTGGCGGTACGTGCGTTTACTTTGGTCGTCAGGGTTCTGGCTAAGTGGTAATGTAGGATATCACAAAATACACCGAGTCTCCCACCGACATGTCTTCGTCTGCCGGTCCCCTCGAGGAGAACCCAGAGTATCATCTTGTAGTCACTGCGAACAACATGTCCGTCGAGGTCGACAACGAGATTCTTATCGTGCACAAATTCATTCGTGACCACTATGCTCCTCGATTTCCGGAACTCGAACAGCTCATTGCCGAACCTTGGACATACATTGCGGCCGTCAATGCCATCGGTCAATCTGAAGACCTTACAAAGGTCACATTCCCCAACACGCTACCTGCGGCTACTGTGCTCTCTATCACTCTTACTGCTACGACTTCCCGTGGTCGGCCGCTCACGCCTGCCGAGTGGGAAACAGTTCAGCGCGCCATCGCTGTCGCCCAAAATCTCCGTTCGGCGCGAGAACAAATCTTTTCCTACGTCGAGTCCCGTATGGCTGCCGTAGCGCCTAATTTGTCTGCTATTGTGGGCACCGGTATCGCTGCCAAACTTCTTGGTTTAGCAGGTGGTCTCCATGCGTTTAGTCGACAGCCCAGTTGTAATGTGATGCTTTTTGGCGCAATGAAGAAGACTTTGGCCACCTCTCATCTTTCTGCTGCCTCACAACAACGACATACCGGATTTATCTTCCAAAGCCCTATAGTACAGAGTGCCCAGCCTGAAGATCGAAGAAGGGCTCAGCGAGCGGTGTCGGCCAAATGTGCTCTTGCGGCAAGGATCGATGCAGGAAAGGGGTCTAGGGACGGATCTTATGGAAGAAAGTGTTTGGCGGATTTGCAGAAGAGGATTGAAAAGATGGCGGAACCTCCTCCCAACAAGATGATAAAGGCATTGCCTATCCCTCAGGAGACTAACAGGAAGAAGCGTGGTGGTAAGAGGTCAGTTGTAATCTTTTTGTCGATGAGGAAAGTACCATAACTGACTCAAATGCTTAGAGCTCGAAAAGCCAAGGAAGCGTACGCCCAGACCGAGTTGAGAAAGTTACAGAACCGAATGGAATTTGGCAAAGCGGAAGAAGAGATTGGGGTGGACGACGAGACTGTTGGTTTGGGTATGATCGGTTCTGCCGGAAGGGTCCGAGGCGAGATGGCAGATGCGAGGAGTAAAGGTACATATCCCTCTGCTCTACTTTCTTTAAATATTATGCTGACCATTTCTGTCTTCAATAGCTAAACTTTCTCGAGCCAACAAACTCCGAACTCAACTTCTTGGCCGCTCAGTCACATCCAACGACGCTGCCAGCGGTATGGCCACCTCCTTATCATTCACGCCTGTCCAAGGTCTTGAAATAGTTACACCCTCCCTCTCCGCGGCCCAGAGAGTACAGGCTGCGAACGACAGATGGTTCGCCGGGGGAACGTTTACGCATGTAAAAAAGGGGGGAAGCAGTATTCCGGGACACGGACAGAAATAGGGGTTTAAGCGTGGTCTAGGATAGAGAATTGTATTTTAGATATGCATCATTCTTGTAAGTCTCAGGATCAGTATACGCTGGTATCTTTGTAAATAACTGGAGTTAATTGAGATTTGGGACAGTCACGAATGGTGTCAATGACCGCTTCTGAGACTGACTTCGGCAAATTGGCCACTATACATACAAACGAGCAATTTTCTCTGGGAAGGTTAATCAGGCTCCAAAAAATGCTCCTTGATCCGCACGTCACTTCATTTATCGCCCACTGGACAGCACCTTTACCATCTCCGCATTCTCCTTCTCCAGCTTACCAACCTTGTCAACCAATCCTCCCATCTTATCCAATAACCATTTCCCTCTATCTCTAATCGCACTGTTCCCACCCAAACCCAGCCATCCGCCCGAAACTCCAAGAGCGTCGGACCCACCCTCCGTTGTGATGTTTTTGAGATTCATCAGTTCTTGTTCGTATGCTTTGATATCGGACTCGGATTTGGCGATGATGGCGTTGTTGTACTCGATTTGACATGATGATTTGAAAACGGGATCTACAAAAAAGGAGGTTTGTCATCAGCTCATCCTCCCGGCAGCCAGTTTGTGATGCTTTGCGCGATCCAAGCGCGCGGTGTAACGTACCATTGACGAGTGCTTGGAAGACGTATCTAAACACTGGTTTGCCAGGCTTGACCATTGATGCACGTCCATCGATATACGACACAGACACCAGCTCATGCTCCTCAAGCGCCTTCAAACTCTGTTCAGCGCCCTTGAATGGGAATTCTTGAAGCATCTTGTTATACGGTATCTATTGAACGCAATTGTGCATCAGCTTACCGGCAACTTTTTGGATGTTGCAAAGACGATTAACTTACCTCTCCTTTGTTAGCGAGATCAGAGACAACTTTCCAAGCCTGCGCTCTGGTCCACTGCAACGCCTTTGCATCCTCACTATCATCTCCAAACGCCGCTTTTCTGAGCTCTACCACGTTCCTCAGAATGATGTCATCTACCGCATCCTTGATCTTCGATCCAGTTCGAACCTTGTACACCAAATTTTCGAGGTCGACCATACGACCTCCTAACTTGGCTATCTGTGCGCTATCTTCTGGAGAAAGAGTATAAGCCTTCGGATCCGAGCCCGGTTTTTGAGACGCAATGCCGTCATCCGCAGTGCTAGTGGAGTTAGAGGTGGTGGTGGTCGTGGTTGCAGCTGTGTGCGGTCGAAGTTTGTCCCTTACATATGCCAAAGCATTCACTTCATCCGCATCCGCCAATCCTACTGTATTAAGCGGCTTGGCCGGTAATGCCCTTGTCAGCGCCTTGGTCGCCGTTGGACCCTCGGTGACAACTATCACATGTGCTACTTTGTTCTCCACCAGACTCGCGCCCCATTCCGCAAGGACATTCCATAGATCACCTTTTGCAGTCTTTTGTGCAAAGTTTTTGAGGACAACGATGGGGAGCGACTTGATTGTTTCGCTTTCGACATCAAGTTCTGTGGATGCCATCGTTTGTAACTCGAGTTTTTCAGATTCGACCTTGTCTGTTGACGCAGTCAGGGAAGTAAGGACGGTATCGCCCTGGATTGGAGCTACATTCCCGCCCATAGGGACGCCCAATGGGACGCAATCCCAATCTTGTTCCTCAAACGGCTCGTCTCCGACCCCCAATTCACTCAAGCCATTACCGGCTACACAATCCAGTCTTCCATCGTGCCAACCTCTTGCGATCATCTGTCTCTTTCTTTGCCTGATCTTATCAGTCTCAACTTGGTCTTTTTGAGCCTGCAGTGCTTCCTGATGGGACTTTTGGGCATGGGTGGAGACGTCTTTGAGGGCGCCACCGACGATTTCGAGCATTTGACGGAGTTGTTGGTCGACAGGCGTGGAGAACCCTGCTTTTTGGCCAATAAGGCCTACAGCGGCGAGGTCGATGAGTCCGGAGAGGGATGACATGAATGAGAAGACCGGGTAGTAGCCTTTCACTTATGTCAGCTGAAAAGTCCTCCCATGAAAGGGCCCAAAAGCTCACCTGTCTGGTCTGCTAAGGCACTGACCAAACCAGCATCGTTCTTTGCTTTCGCAATCTCTTCACAATCAATGACCATCGCCGGCCTAAACACCTTCCTGTCAGCTAAAAAAGATCCTTTCCCCAGCCAAATCACAAGGCCGACGACTCACTTATCTTGCTGCTTCAAAACTCTTGTCACAAGGCTTGACTTTCCGCTACCAGGTGGACCGGTTATGGTTATGAACGTTGAGGGATACTCTGCCAACCACTGTTCCACACCCTTCTCCGCTTCAATCCTGTCCGCCCATGCATTCTTGCCGATAGCTTCCTCTGAATCCTCTGTCTCTATAGCTGAAGAGTTGAGGAAGCCGAATGAAGTTGGGAGTACAAACTTCTGGCGAAGCGCTGTTTATGATGTGATTAATTTAAATAGAATAGCCTACGGGGGGGAAAGGAAAGGAACTTACTTTTGATAAGAGAATATTCATTGATGTCCCATACACCCTCAAGCTTGGATCGCACAAAGAATGCTCGGATAGGGTCAAAGAACTATGACTGTGCTTCAGCTGTTTTCTTCTCCAACATTTGCCGACTTTATCACCCACAGTGTAACTCAAGGTACCAATCAAGAACGCAACCACTGGAAGAACAAGTCTGGGATGAGAGCTTATCCAGTCTCTCAGGGCGTGAGCCTTCAAAGGCCTTTCGTAGAATAACCTAAGTCTGCTCAATGGGATAGGTTTATCAGTGGCCGAGGAAAGAACGCGGATGGTGAAATCTGCTGTATTTGTTGGCGTTGAATATCCATGAAGCTATGAAGGTGTCATATTTAGACCTAATTCATCCTACCCTGGAAAGGATTTAGGACTTACGGCATTGATTGCTATAGCTGCAGGAGAGAGGCGCGAGAATGATACGGATGCGAAACGCAGCGAGCCCGCTGGTACAGGAGTAGGGGGCTGGATATCTGCCAGACGACCGTATGGCTTCATGAAAGTTAAGGGATGGATCATTCAATGGTAAATAGCGCTTACTCTGAAGAGGGTATAGAGCATTTCCTGCGAGACGTCGGGCCCGTCGAACTCGACTCTCAATCTGTTTGATGGGAAACGATTCATATCCTATGGACATGTTAGCTTTCTCTTTTCTCCGGTCTTCAAAAGCCTCAGCTTACCTCTGTCCACTGCTTACCTTTTACAACCCACACCCTTCCGCCCCCAGCAGCACCTTGCAGTCCCTTCACCGCCCCTGCGCTTCCCTTCACTAAACCCCCTTCATCTCCATCCACCGCTGCATCTTCACCATCCTCCGCTCTTGATGAGTATAGTGTATGACCAGGTACTTTCCTGTCGTCATGCCATTTCTTTTGTGCCCACCAATTGCCTAGCCAACTAGGCCATCCTCCATGTTTCTGGGCAGATTCTTCTAGAGGAGATATGAATAGCCGACCAGGCTGGTTTTGTGTGTAGGACGAAGGCGTCGACTCCACACCGATCCTGGCAGCTTTTTCCTCGTCTACCTTCTCTTCTTCCTTCGAAGGCTGCTCTTCTGTTGGAGTGGTATATGAAAAGTGTAAGAATACACCTCCATCTTTCCTGCTGACTTCCCAGTTCTCTACTTGGAACCCATGGACTTTAACGTCGTTTGCAATGACATGAAGGTGGTCGAGAAGCGCTTCTTCTCTAATAAGAGAAGCAATACTGGGTCTGAAATCCCATCTTCCCAGCTGGATAGGGAAGACGTTGGAAATGTAGAATGATGCCGTGCTTCGAGGAGCTGATGACGGAGTAGAGAGCAAAGCGGAAGACGAATCGCTGTGAATCGAACGGGAAATACGGTGGTTGCGGAATCGGAAGAGAGGTAAGATGCGGTTGGGGTACCGAAGAGGAAGAGATATTGACCGTCTCATATGGTTGTTGTTTAGCGTGTAAAGGTAATGAGCAGTTAGACCATGAAAAAGTTAGGAGTACACTTGGAGGACATCAGGATGAGATAAAGGTGAATATGTAACGACTTCTCGCCCTGCCGAACAAGTCGGTGACGTCATGTCCTGACGCGTAAACAAAAACAGTGATGGTGGATGTCGTCGTTTCGCGACTGATCAGATGGATGAAACATGTTACCATACATAGACAAGCATGCATGATTCCAATATCTGATAGCATAGTAGACCACACTGAATCGCTGTACTGTTAGCGAAGGCTGACATTGTTAGATTGCGGGATATGGCGGCAATACAGATAGAAACGCGAGCCAACATTCTTGTCTGCTCTCAAAATTTAAGTCAGCAAGGCAGTTCATAGTCATCAAGAACAGCTGGGAGCACTTTGGCCGGTAAATTGGGCCCTTCTACCATAGAGGAAATATAATAACAGAAGTCTCCAATATTAAAGCACTCGACAAGACAATTGCGCGCATGTTTTGTCATGACGGCCGTTATCGATCGCCACATGAATGAGGCGCTACGGAAGAAGAAGGTTGAACGACCAACTACTACAATACACCACCTATTGAAACTAGCAATGCGGCGGCTATTATTAGCACAGTCCGTGACCTTCTTGTATGAAATCTATAATCTTTCAATTACAACTCAGCGACCTAATAGTTTACATCTTACTCATTCATACCTATGCCACAATGTTTCGTAACTCTTCTTCACTGACAACCACTCCTCCCCCAAGCTCATCCGAAAGCTCCTCCTCGCAGCACAGCCCTTGAGTTCTAAAAGTGCCTCAACATTATTTCCAAAATCTGCCTTTTTAACGGCCAAACATGCTCAGAGCAGCTGATAGCTAGTCTCTGGTGCTACAACAAAGGATCAGAGGGCTGCAAAAGTTAATGAGAAGGGAGATTTTAGCTGGTAGACATGTTCGTTTTTAATTGTTTTTATATTGCGTCGTATAATCCCCTCCTTTCAAATGACTAATTACGAAAAAAGATTAAGCAAGAAAATAAAAATAAATAGGAAACTTAAATGAATGACATAAAATAATACTAAAAAAAATGTTATGATATGATCTAGCTAACATACATATTTACTTTTGCATGAAATGTTTTTATTCTTGCATGACTTCTGGATTTTACAAGATCTATTCTAACAGTTTCGGGTTTTGGGATGCCCCTTTTCAATCTTGAGGTTTGGCATTCTGGTGCATCTTGACTACCTTTCCGTCGTGATTATCTACAAAAAAAAAACGGAACCACCCCAGAGGAAGGATGGCACGATCTACACTCTCCACTAATCTAATCGCTCTGCTGCTTACTCCCTTACTCTTGCATCGTCACGTCCTCCGCCGGGGGCTGTCCCTCTTGCTGCCCCGCCCCAGGCTCATTCTGGCCCTCAGCTGAAGCCTCTGCTTGAGCTTCGCCTTCAGCCTCTGGCCCCTCCTCTGGCTCCCCCCTACTCCTCCTCCATCCTCTCAAAATCCCTTCTACGCCTTCATTCTCCCACGCCCTAAATCCACCTCTCTGCGCCGCTGCTGATTTGCTCACATCCTCCACTCCTTGTCCCTCGGCAGGGCCGATAATGGCTATAGAAGTGTTCAAAGAGGAGAGATGTTTGTCCTGTTGGAGGGTATCGTGCAAAGCCGAAAGACCATGGTTAATCAACTCTTCAAGTGAGGCGGCGGGGAAGAGATGACAGTTTTTTTCAAGGTATGTCTTTGCCGATTGGGAGCGGGCACCGATGGAGTGGGCATAGTATTCAAAAGCCGTGCCGGCTGGGGAGAATTCAAAGAGGTGAGGGCCGGTTTCCTATTGTGACATGAGATGTGTGTGTTAGCTCGAGATCCGAAGAGGAATAAATAGCAAGAACCAGAGAGAGAGAGAGAGGAAGGGTTCAACGTACGTCCTTTCCGATAACGAGGAATCCAACGCCGTACGGTCTTCGACCATACTCCTGAGTGTTTGTTTGAGCGCGGTCTGCGATACTTTGGACGAGACGGGCGACAGGCGTGGCGCGACCATACGTCATCCTAGATTGCATAGCCTTTTGGCGCATATAGTTGCTATAACATTACAGGCAGTCAGCCACCTTGATAGTTTCGGAGAGAACATGTAGACTTCTACGAAGAAGAGATGGTAAGGACATACCTCAAGACACGAGCATCGCTTGTCAGACCGGCAATGGCGACACCGATGTGATCGTCAATCCTGATGAGCTTCTTCTGATATGTCGCAAGCTCGCCGGTCGATCGCTACGACATAGACCCCTGTCAGTGTCCCTTCCCTCGTAGCTGTCATGACCCCACGAGAGAGCAACACACCTTGAGAGTAAGCAAGACGGCGTGGGTGTTGGATCTGAGGCCGATAGCTGCTGAACCCTGTTTAACGGCTTCCAGAGCGTACTCGACTTGGAAAAGCTTTCCTTGGGGGGAGAAGGTGGTATTGTCCGAGTCGTACGAGTTTCTGAACATGGTGGGCGGAGCAAAAGTGACGAGTGCAGAATTAAGAAGCAGAGGAAAGCGAAGATGACACCTAAGCGGAGACCGCGCGTCGATGTGAGATCGTGATATTACGTAAACCAACAAGTGGAGGTCCTGAAGATTTCTGAAGATGGGCGGTTATTTTCTGACTTCTCGACTTGTCTCTATACAAACACATCCCACAATGAGGCCCTTAACAGAAGAAGAGACAAAGGCTGTGTTTGAAAAGCTCGCAAACTACATCGGCAAAAATCTCGTCCACCTCATCGACAGGGATGAGGACGACGAGTACTGCTTCCGTCTCCACAAAGACAGGTATGTTCATTTCAATTGAACTCCTATTATCTGGACTGGACTGACTCGAGAATGGCTGTAGGGTGTACTACCTCCCCCTTCCCATGCTCCACTTGGCCACTTCCGTTGCTCGACCTAACCTCGTTTCTCTCGGTACATGTTTCGGTAAATTTTCAAAGACTGGCAAATTCAAGCTCGGCATAACGTGTTTGGATTATCTCGCCAAGTACGCAAAGTACAAGGTGTGTCTCCATTTCCCTTTTACTTATCATATCTATCCCGATCCTTCTCTTCTCATCACTTATCCCTCGTTCAATCCACCTTCTCTCTCGATAGGGTTGGGTTTCGGGTTGATGGGGCCAGGATTTGCTGTGAAAGTATTGAGTATTACGGAATTTGAACTGACCAAAAAACCTGTGTCACTTTGGGTTAACCTTTTAGGTCTGGATCAAGCCTTCCGGAGAACTCCCTTTCCTCTACGGCAACCACGTTGCCAAAGCACATTTGGGAAGGATAACGGAAGATACACCCGAACACCAGGGTGTGGTGGTGTACAACATGTCGGATGTGCCTTTAGTGCGTTCCTTTTCCATTTCATCTCATATTCCCCTCCCCATTTTCGTCTGCCCTCCTTCGTTGTCTGATTTTGGCTTGACCTGTGCTAACCACATTTACCGATCATTCGAAAACAGGGATTCGGAGTAACAGCCCGCTCAACACTCGATACACGTAAACTCGATCCGACAGGTATCATTGTCTTTCACCAAGCGGATGTTGGAGAGTTCTTGCGTGATGAGGATACCATGTTTTAAACCCGCCAACTAGGTTGGTGTTGACGATGAAAGGAGTGTGGGGATGGGGGAATAGAGGAATAGGCGAAGCTCTGAAAAAAAGAAAAGAGAAGGTGAAATGAGCCGAGAGATGAGAGAAGAGAGATAAAGGTCTCGGATAGAAAGGATGTGTTTGTGGGAGACGATTAGCCCAACATCAGTTATCAAATCAAGATGATACGTGGGGCTCAAAGCTATAAGGTTGAGAAATTAGATTTGAGTGAGGGACGTTGTGGGGGTCTGATGGTTCGGAAAAAGACTGTTTGACTTTGGGCATCATCTCCATTTTTTTTTTTTTTTGTGTACCGAGTGTTGATGTATTCTACTTCTAAAAATCCACAATAAAGTGCACATCCACCCACCCGTCCATATCCAGCAGACATTAAAGGGAAACCGAAATAATCGGAGCTAGGAAATCGTAATACATGAATATTCCCAATAAAAAAAGAGATGTGAGAATATCTAGGATGAATGGGTGACTAATGCGATAGATAATGCGATAACATGAAATGCTGGGTATAAACTCGAATGCCTCTACCACCACCATCACCAACCACTATTCAAACGACGACCAACGTAACGGTAAACATCCTCCATTCCTCCCCGTTCTTTTTCCCGTCTACAATTTATTCTTCCTGGTCGGCGGATCAGTAAACGAACATAGGACGATAGAATTTTGGAGTTGGAACTTACTTTGGTCACAGAGGAATGAGTATGCAGTAAGCCTTCCCCATGCCGCTTTCGTTCGTCCGTTCCATCTCTTTCGCGTTTCGCGTCCTGCATTCCTTCCACTTGATTGATTGACCGAAGAAGCGATTTTTTTGAAATAATCGTACAACAATTGAGTTCTTACAAAAAAACTTCTCCTTCCATCTACTGTGAGAATTATATCAGTACCAACTCCCATGACAAATGATCCACAACCATCAGAGAAGCTTACGTACATTAATAAGAAATCATAAAACCCAAACACCAAGATTTGTCCCACTTTGTTCTAACCCTTCTTGAATCTTACTCTTTAATCCCTGTACACCTCTCCCTTCGTCTCCTTCATTATCGCACTGGCTCTCTTCTTTCTATGGAACATGATCAAATCCGTCAACCGGCTGTATTTCCTCCTCAATGAGAGCGCAAATGAGCCGGGGGTCATCTCAAGGATACGATGCGTTCGGAAATGACGGACTGGAATGTTCCCAAAGATGGGCAGAACAATGCCATAAACACCTTTTTGCACTGGTTGATTCAGGTATTGGTTTTCTAAAGAGGGAGATTTAAACTCAGACTCGGAATCAAGATCGAATTCGGATGAAGAAAAAGAAGATGAAGACCCGCTTTGCTCGCGCCGATGCCGGGATTCGTCGGTGGGGCATGGGCAGAGTGTACGATAAGTGTACATGGGTCGGGAAGGATCTTCTTCCGACGCAATTTTGGCTTCTGCTTCTGCTTGTTCTTCCCGTGAGAGGGGGATCCAGACTCGTCTTGTTTTCATCTCTTCCAACTGTTGCAACGCGTGGTCAATAACGGAGATTGTGATGATGGATGGTTTCCAAAGCGCGTCACTTGGTCTCCAGCGGTTCAAGAGGGTTTCCGCTTGAGAAGTGGTCTCGGCTTTTTCCATCGCTGAACGTTCAGCAGAAGAAAGATGGGAGGATTCTTTGGGAGGAGGAAAGGGAGAGGAGAGGTTGTATTTGTGCCGTCTATTGGGGGGACCAAACACAGGTTGGACCTGCAGACCTAACAGCTCTTTTTCCAACTCGCCCTGTTCTTCCTCCTCCGCATACTCATCCTTCTTGCCCTCAAATTCATCGACCACCAAATCCCACTCCTCATCCTCTTCTCTACTCTTATCCATCTCTTCCATTGGTTCTCTCTTTTCCCTCATTGCTTCTCTACGCCTGAAACGATACCTCGCATACCGCCTCATGAGCACCATCTCCGCCACCCTGAATCCGCCCTCCACATCTCCGACCCTGATCAAGGCGACAGTAAGATGATTATAATTCTCCGCATCAAAGCCGAATCCAGCAGTGTCAACCGCATTCCACAACTTCCTCACCTCCTTGTACCGCCCAGCTGAGGACAGACTGTCAAGAGCAATAGAGAGAGGGATACACAGGATCGAATCGTTGGTGCGCACAGGCAAGTCTTGGCCGAGACCTCTGGTTACCCATGACGGCTTGAAGGTGACATTCTCTACCGCATAGTTGTATATCTTCTCCCAAACTTCCAGCACCTTATCTACATCTCCTGCTCGACGATGAACGTCCATCAACTGCGTCCACATCTGCACCCTCTGTCTTGGTCCGCTTTGTCCATCAGAATCGGCCAAATCAAAGTAACTTTGCGCCTCTTCCCATTTTTGCAGCTCTCCATGCGCACGGACCAAGGGTGAGAAAATGTTTTGGTTGATGAGTGCTCTGTCCGCACCAATATCCGCAATTTGTCCTTTGGCGACTTCGGTGTGTACGGACATGGCGAAAGCGTGGGCCTGCTCCAATGCTCGCTCACCTCTTGCATCGGTGAATGACTGAATAATCATACCATACGTGACACTCGAAGGCAAGATACCTCGCTTAATCATCTCGTTGTACACCGCTTTCGAGCTCGCAGCGTCGTCAGTCCGGATATACCCATGTAAAAGAATTGAGAAATGGTAAACATTTGGAAAAGGGCCGTGAGATTGTCGAGAGAGACTGTCCATCTCTTCGTAAAGATCCCTAGCGAGATCCATATCCCCGCTATCACATGCAGACATGAGGACCAACGCCCAGCCATTGCTCGTTGGTTTCTTGATCTGCCTAAACAATTTTATCACGCTTTCCGTAGGTGCAGGTAACCAAACAAGAGCTTGGATAATTGTCGATAATACGGGATCTGCCATTCTCATTTGTGGATCAAGGGATGCCCAACGCTTGGCGGCCTGTCCCCAGTTTCCAGCTTGAACTTCTGCGTTAATCATGGCGGCATGAGCGATGGGATCAGGCTTGATACCAGCATCGATCATGGCGCGATATACATTCTCCGCATTCACTGGGTCCCGACGTTTGGCAAAAAGGGTAATGAGAGTCGTATAAGTGTACAAGTCAGGCACTAGGCCAGATTCAACGAGGAGATCGAATGTGCTGACGGCAGAGTTGACATTGACTTGGCCGGCATAGAGTTTCAGCAAGGCGTTGTAAGCGTACATTGACGGCCCGCGCAATGCGGTCATACGATCGAGCAGGGACTTCGCTTCCTCAGCTTCGTTGGCTGCGATATGAGTCATAAAAAGGATTTCGAGCGCATGGGGGTTGTTGGCCCAGTGTTCGCCCACACGTTCTTTAAGGACACCAATAGTCTCCTCCACTTTACCCCTTTGTGAATAAATCTTGGCCAGTTCGATACGATCACGCCACGATGCCTCCCACTCTGTCGAAAGGACATGCCAAGCAGCCGCCTCTTCTTCCATCCAGCCTACCCGGCCCGCGAATGATAATATTCGTCGCTGGGCTGTACGGCTAAGGGGGCTGTGAACAGTCTTCATACGTTGAAGAGTTCTCTTGGCGTTCTCATGTCTGGTGACAGCCAGCTGCTCGCATAAAAAAATGGCAGCATCAGCTGGAACTGTGATGCCTCTATCCGAAAGGACCTGATGAAGATCCAACGCATCTTGTAGTCGGCTTCGATCTTGTGAAAGACCGATAAACATCAAAGTCCCTAACCACCTCGTCCTTGCTGTCGGATGTTGACTATGCTCTTCGCTCCACCACTGGATCGGGTTATTCACTCGAGCAAGCGCCCTGAAAAAGATTTTGGCCACATCCTCGTAGAACCGATGCATTGACTTGGTGCTCTGGATGAGCTGGTGGCGAAAACTGGTGGGGCAGATACGAAGGAAGTCGACAAGATCGTGATTGCGGTCGGCGGTGAGAACAGCTTCTTCGTACAGTTTAAGATAGCAATAGTCGTACTTGGGATAAGCGTCTACTTGCCCATTGTGAGTGGTGATCCGAGTGATGATCCTCGTCAGACCGGTGACCATTTCTTTCCTTGCCATATCCCATTCCTCGACTTGTACATAGGCCAGTGATGCGATGGCGTGACCTAGAGAATGGGTGGTTAAAGTGGAAGTTAGGCTTCTTCCTTTCTGCAAGATCTCCTCGATCTCGTCACTGGAGCCTCCAAGCTGCACTACCGCAAAAGCCCTAACAGCCGCGGCCACCATGGGCATCGCCTTCTGGTTGCTATCACCAATGGTATCTAAATCCAACAGCTGCCCCAAGCCACTCGCCAGCCATGCCCATTCATTTCCATTGGCTGTTTGACGGAACAACTCAAAAATCCAGGCAAGGTTGGATATTGAGCCGAGCCTCTTGAACGCCAAAGGCTCCTGCACGAACATGTTGAATTCACTTATGAAATCTGGGGCAGATTTGAATTCTTGATGGAGAAGCTTTTGATATAATTCGGCAGGAACACAGAATTCGGGAGACGGAGGGAAGACTGGATTGATGAATTGGTTGTGCACCGATAGAATTTGAGAGTGTTTGTATCTCTGACGTTCTTGTTGACCGACTGTATGGGCCTCTTTGGATGCAACTGGGGTAGAGAGGGAGTTATAAGAATGGGCGTCGTCGACATGTTGGGCAGCGTTACTCGAATATGACCGTATTGACTGCGAATGCGCCAAGGACTGTATCATCTACTCGTTATCAGTATCGAAGTTCTTCTCTGCAGCAAAAGACAACTCACCTGGGGTAGTTCTCTACTTTCTAATCGAGTCAAACTTCGTCCTCTGGCTGCACCCGGCCAGCGCTGAGGGTTGCACGTTGCGCATGAATGCACTGGTTGAGATTTGGCCACCAAAGTTTGTGGCACCTATATAGCGTCAGCACCCAGTCGCATACCAACGCAAACATCGCCACTAACTGTTGAAGATATTCTTGAAGGTGCGTCACTAATCCTGCGGACAGCAGTCGTTGTTCCACGCTTTTGGAGATATTCATTGTGGACAAGCGTCAAAACCTGAGCGACAGAGGTGCAGGGGATGGCGGTCCTAGGAAAAATACGAGTAGCTTGAGAAGGAAGCATGAATGGCGGAATTAGGATGGTAGCCAAGTACGGCTACTTTCTCTGGGAGAATGATTGGGGGACCTTCTCTGAATGAAAAGTTACGGGAAATGAGCCACGGTCGGTATTCAAAGAAATGGATTGGTGGACGAGAAATCTCGGAGTGTTGGAAAGCTTTTACGTAAGGTGAACCATACGGAGGGCACAAAAGTGATCCCGTTTGGACCTCTTTCCGTTATTATACGAACGAAAAAAGCAAATTCAAAGTTAAGTAACAAAGAGTCTTCTTCTTGCGAACGTCGTTCAGCTATTTCCTGAAACTTGCTGTTTGAGTCTTGAAGTATGCGATCCGACTGAAACAATTTCGCCATTGTAAACCAAGTTCTTAATGCACAAAATTTGTACACTCGGCGGCGTGTCTTTTAATTAATTTTGTCAGAAATTTGAATCTGCGTGTAATCAATGTCGGTGCAAGCCGTGACTCATCATGAGCGACGGCGATTGTTCGTTCGACGGACTGCCCTTCGTTTGTTGCTCGTTTGTTATCGCTGTCTTTGATTTGGGATCTTTAGCTGCATTTGTCACAAAACGCGGTTATCTGGCATTGCCACAGGGAATACCGAACAGCTGCAAATAGTGAATTCACCAGAAATCATTTGTCTGCAGTTGCACTTAGTGCACAGATTCAATCGTTGGGATCTCTGAGCTCGAGACTTTGAGAAGACAAGCTGCTTGGGGCGTTGCATTTTATCTACTCGAAGATACGCCTTTTATATGTTTCCCAACTCTATGAGCCGACTCATCTTTTCCACACTTCCCCTGTACCCTTTGCTCGGATCTCTCTCTCTACGCCTTCTGCACGGTCCTCCTGCACTTCCTCTCCCCTTGTTCTTCTCTCTCTCTCTCCTCGACACTCAAAACTCCTCCTGCATCTTCCTCTTATCTTCCTCCTTATCTTCCTCCTTATCTTCCTCCCACCCTTGTTCCTCAGTATCCTTACAGTCCTTGAGCCATTTCTTTTGGCTTTCACGGCCCAGTCAAAAGCAACCTGCGTAGATCGGGCCCACGAGCCGAGCAACAGACGTGTGCGGATGATCCGTTGGCTGATGCGACGAGTGTACCGGTATTGAAATGTGCTCCAGTATTGGATGACTCCCGATGGTGTGTCTAGTGGGCCTCTAATGTCTAAGTCTGGACGTTTGATGACTCTGGACACCTGTTTCTGAATCGACGGACATTTGGGCCGGCCTATTATAATTATTTAGTAAAGCGACAGGGCCGGCTGAAGGAGGTAGTAGATAGGATGACGAATGGGGATAGATCCGTCAATGGGGCCAAAGAGGGCAGAGAGGCGGCGACAGGAGAGGGCAGATAGGCGGCGACAGGAGAGGGCGTTTTGAACGAAGTAATTGCATCCGTCGTAGTGGATACTGATATAAATTGAGGTGAATCATTGTTGGAATCAGTATAACTGGCGTTGCATTGAAGGTCGTGGTGATTTTGCAGAATGATATCGACATGAGCTCTTAAAAGGGTGATGAGATTAAAAAGAGTGATAAGATGTCGTAAGAATGGGCCGTCGCCGCCGACGACGACGATGACGAGCGCGAGGAAATTGGAATGGAATAACACGTCACGTTAACGGCCAAACGGTGATAATAATAATAATAATTAACAATGGTCTTCTCATCCATGCCCCGACGCGCCGTGCTGGCGATGGCGATCTCTACAACATCCACCCAACCATACTCCGTACATCCCGTCTATCTCTCTTTCATCCTTCCTCCTACCTCGCTTGCTTGAGTAACCATGGTAAGTGACAATCCCAGCTAACAGCCGCCCCCTTGCCCTCGCTTACCATCCAAACACAGCCTATGTTACTCGACATTACCGTACGTCACATACGTCCAATTTACGATCCATCACCTTCCCCACACGTCCACTAACCCCCTTACCAACAGAGGAAACTACTGGCCCGATCAGACAGGGTCAAGTCAGTAGACTTCCATCCTACAGAACCCCATGTCATCTGCGGTTTATAGTAAGTCATACGCAGTCTCTGAACCTTAACCGGTACCATGCGCGTTGG